>NC_091558.1:45233899-45248391 GCF_042767895.1 Penaeus vannamei | reverse complement strand
ATCTTTTAAGCGCTTGATAAACTTTCTCTTATTGTTTCCCCATTTCCTTCTGTGGGCGAGGGAGGAAGGGGAGGGGAGGAGGAAGAGGAGGAGGAAGAGGAGGGGAAGAGAAGGGGATGGGAGATAGGAAGAGGGAAGAGGAGGAGGAGAAGGGATATAGGAAGAGGGAAGAGGAGGCGGAGGAGGAACAGGAGGAGGAAGGGGAGGGGGAGGAGGAAGAGGAGGAGGAAGAGGAGAAGGAGGAAGAGGAAGGGGAGGAGGAAAGCTGGAGGAGAAGAAGGGGAGGAAGAGAAGGGAAAGGGAGATAGGAAGAGGGAAGAGGAGGAGGAAGAGGGAAGAGGAGGAGGTAGAGTGAAGAGGAAGAGGAAGAGGAGGAGGAGGAGGAAGAGGGAAGAGGGAAGAGGAAGAGGAGGAGGAAGAGGAGGGGGAGAAGAAGAAGAGGGAAAGAAAGGAGAGGGAGAAAGGAAGAGGGAAGAGGAGGAGGAGGAGGAGGAAGAGGAGGAGGAGGAGGAGGAAGAGGAGGAGGAAGAGGAGGAAGAGGAGGCAAAGAAGAAGAAGAAGAGGAAGAGAAGGAGAGGGAGAAAGGAAGAGAAGACGAAGAAGAGGAAACAGGTTAAAGGGGAGGAGTGCAGTCGAGGGGGAGGAGAAGAAGGGGAAGAGAAGGGAAAGGGAGATAGGGAGAGGGAAGAGGAGGAGGAGGAAGAGGAGGAGGAAGAGGAGGGGAAGAGAAGGGGATGGGAGAAAGGAAGAGGGAAGAGGAGGAGGAGGAACAGGAGGAGGAAGGGGAGGAGGGGAAGAGAAGGGGAGGAAGAGAAGGGGATGGGAGACAGGGAGAGCGAAGAGGAGGAGGAGGAGGAAGGGGAGGGGGAGGAGGAAGAGATGGAGGGGAAGAGAAGGGGATGGGAGATAGGGAGAGGGAAGAGGAAGGGGAGGAGGAGGAAGAGGAAGAAGAGGAGGAGGAAGAGGAGGTGGAGGAGGAAGAGGAGGTGGAGGAGGAAGAGGAGGTGGAGGAGGAAGAGGAAGAGGTAGAGGAGGAGGAGAAGGAAGAGGAGGAGGAGGAGGAGGAAGAGAAGAAGGAAGAGGAGTAGGAGGAGAAGGAAGAGGGGGCGAGGGAGGAAGAGGAGGCGGAGGAGGAAGAGGAGGATGAGAAGAAAAAGAAGAGGAAGAGAAAGGAGAGGGAGAAAGGAAGAGGGAAGAGGAGGAGGAGGAGGAAGAGGAGACGAAGAAGAGGAAACAGGTTAAAGGGGAGGAATGGCGTCGAGGACAAATATTAACCTTAATTTACGTTTCTGAGTCAATGGCCGCATTTTGTCAAGTATCTTTTTATTTGCACATGTGTCTTTATGTGTGTGTGTGTGCGTGTGTGTGGTTGTGCGTGTGTGTGTGTGTGTGTGTGTGGTTGTGTGTGTGTGTGTGTGTGTGTGTGTGTGTGTGTGTTCGTGCGTCGTGTGTGTGTGGTTGTGTGTGTGTGTGTGTGTGTTCGTGCGTCGTGTGTGTGTGGTTCTGTCTGTGTGTGTGTGTGTGTGGTTGTGTGTGTGTGTGGTTGTGTGTGCGTGCGTGTGTGTGTGAGTGTGTGTGTGTGTGTGTGTGTGTGTGTGTGTGTGTGTGTGTGTGTGTGTGTGTGTGTGTGTGTGTGTGTGTGTGTGTGTGTGTGTGTGTGTGTGTGTTCGTGCGTGTGTGTGTGTATCCATCCATTCACGCTCGTGAATATAATTTACCTCCCTAACCATAACGTTTACGAATAGCCTCCACTCGCATCTCAGCCTAAACCATGTATTGAGCCGTATTCTTGTTGACAAATGTGGAAAGGTATGAATGAGAGCGAATATCTTCACTATACAAGAGATGTATTTTACCGGTTTCGATTATATCTTCGTCAGAAATACATAATTGTATTTCTGACGAAGATATAATCGAAACCGTTAAAATACATCTCATATATTGTGAAGATATTCGTTCTCATTCATACCTCTCCACATAAAACCACGTACGATTAAATCTGCCAAACCATTACATAAAAACAAACCACAAAAAAACAACAACAACAACAACAAAGAAACTATCACCAATCTTTAATCCTGCTCTGATATATATCGACAGCAACTAGTTGATACAAGCCGCCCGATCGAGTGACGCCCAACACACACAGGGTTCTCGTCGACGTGAACTCCCGCTGGTGTCGATTGAGTTACACGGGGACACCGCAATGTCGAACTTGTCGGAGGAAAGTTCGGACAATAGGTAATTGTGGTCGGGGTTCGTCGTGTATGCTATTGAATAATGCTTCCTGGCTCACGATGGAAGGTTCGGAGAGCATATGCTGATATGATCCCGGTCGCTGTTTCGTGGTTCATATATATACACGCGAACAACAGCACAAAAGCACGCATACGTACGTACACATTCCCCCCTCTACACACACGAACAATGACACATACATACACACACATTCCCCCTCTACACACACGAGCAACAGCACAAAAGCACGCATACATACGTACACATTTCCCCTCTATACACATGAACAATCACACATACATACGCACACATTCCCCCTCTACACACACGAACAATCACACATACATACACACACACATTCCCCCTCTACACACACGAACAATCACACATACATACACACACATTCCCCCTCTACACACACGAACAATCACACATACATACACACACATTCCCCCTCTACACACACGAACAATCACACGTACATACACACACATTCCCCCTCTACACACACGAACAATCACACATACATACACTCACATTCCCCCTCTACACACACGAACAATCACACATACATACACACATTCCCCCGCTACACACACGAACAATCACACTTAACCATACACACACATTCCCCCTCTACCCACATGAACAATCACACATACATACACACACATTCCCCCTCTACACACACGAACAATCACATATACATACACACACATTCCCCCTTTACACACACGAACAATCACACATACATACGTACACATTCCCCCTCTATACACGCGAACAACAGCACAAAAGCACGCATACGTACGTACACATTCCCCCCTCTACACACACGAACAATCACACGTACATACACACACATTCCCCCTCTACACACACGAACAATCACACACACGAACAATGACACATACATACACACACATTCCCCCTCTACACACACGAACAATCACACATACATACACACACATTCCCTCTCTACACACACGAACAATCACACATACATACACACACATTCCCTCTCTACACACACGAACAATCACACATACATACACATACATTCCCCCTCTACACACACGAACAATCACACGTACATACACACACACACACATTCCACCTCTACACACACGAACAATCACACATACATACACACACATTCCTCCACTACACACACGAACAATCACACATACATACACGCACATTCCCCCTCTACACACACGAACAATCACACATACATACACACACATTCCCCCTCTACACACACGAACAATGACACATACATACACACACATTCCCCCTCTACACACACGAGCAACAGCACAAAAGCACGCATACATACGTACACATTTCCCCTCTATACACATGAACAATCACACATACATACACACACATTCCCCCTCTACACACACGAACAATCACACATACATACACACACATTCCCCCTCTACACACACGAACAATCACACATACATACGCACACATTCCCCCTCTACACACACGAACAATCACACATACATACACACACATTCCCCCTCTACACACGCGAACAATCACACATACACACACACATTCCCCCTCTAGACACACGAACAATCACACATACATACACACACATTCCCCCTCTAGACACACGAACAATCACACATACATACACACACATTCCCCCTCTACACACACGAACAATCACACATACATACACACACATTCCCCCTCTAGACACACGAACAATCACACATACACACGTACACATTCCCCCTCTACGCACACGAACAATCACACATACATACACACACATTCCCCTCTACACACACTAACAATCACACATACATGCACTCACATTCCCCCTCTACACACACGAACAATCACACATACATACACACACATTCCCCCTCTACGCACACGAACAATCACACATACATACACACACATTCCCCCACTACACACACGAACAATCACACATACACACGTACACATTCCCCCTCTACACACACGAACAATCACACATACATACACATACATTCCCCCTCTACACACACGAACAATCACACATGCATACATACACATTCCCCCACTACACACACGAACAATCACACATACATACACACACATTCCCCCTCTATACACACGAACAATCACACATACATACACACACATTCCCCCACTACACACACGAACAATCACACGTACATACACACACTGTAGTGAGCTGACACCTCCGCTCCTACTTGCCGCTCTCGCCCCCCCCGTGTATGCACACACCTGACGTCACCAAACCCCCCACACCCCCAACTACCCCTGGCGCCAGGCCGTAGCAGGCGCAGCAGGCGATCCTGCAGGAGGCGCTGACGATCGATTGTGGACGCCCTGGACGAGATACTACGATCGTTACTGAGGAAGAGGAAGCTGCTTGTTTGGCTGGAATTTACGCGGAGGAGCTGGCGACAGGATAACAAGTGGATGTTCGGCGCCAAGCCTTGTTGGCTAGTCGGCGTAGTTTACTTTTCTTTTATGTTTTAATTCCTGTATGCGTTTTTATTTTTTCGTTTCTTTTATGAATATGATTTTATGTTGTGTTTTATTGATTACCTCCAGATTTTATAGTTAAAGAAAATGAGCAATCTTAAAGATAATGAAATTAAATGTTAACGACTCTATAACGAGTCTTGTTGAGCAGACTCGAGGGGACTGACCTTGGCGCCTGACCTTATGGGTATAAAGGGTCGGGTCAGCGCCCTTGAGAAATCAGTTGCGACTTTCTTTGGCTCTGTGATATACGTTCGGCTTTCCTTCAGAAAGCCGACGTTTTTAACGAACTTTTTTCTTTTTACTCTAATGGATATAGCAGAGATTCTTCAATTTTAAGGTATTGTTTGTTTGTGTTTTATTTTGATTGCTATTTCTTTTTCGTGGAGGTTTTTACTGTGTATCGTTTTATTGGCTTGAAAATAATAATTGTGAATGAGCTGGCTTTTACTTTTATTTATCATGTTTTATCTCTTATTGAAGTTTGAGAGAACATAATTGCTTACTCTTAATACACACTTTAGTAAATTTCACTAAGAGAAATGCGTGGGTTTGCTGCATTTTTACCACGCTAATAAGCAAAGTAAATTAGAGTGAAGTGAAGTTTTGTTGTGGAATTTCAGTGCTTTCTTTTATTTATTCATACCAGTGATCACTTCAGCTAAATACATTTACCTAACATAACTATTGATTACTGAACTTATAAATGACTCTCGTGCTTACTTTTCTCATTTTATGAAACATGATTTGTTTGGTGAACTCTCTGAACCTCAGGCTATGAATTATCTTGAAGACATTTCAGTGATTTGTTCAGTCTTAAGATGCATTGTTCATTTATGTGTTAATTATTAATGGTGGCTTGCTTAATACTTGGTTTTATCTTGAATGAACAGTCTAAGTTTGACTATCGACACTAGAAAGCTTCTGTCGTGTTCAGTCGTATTTTTTATCTCTGCTGTTTCTTCTCTTTTATTCATCTATTTTTTATTCTCGCTTAACGAGTTTGTCATTATGCAACACAAGTCTTCAGGCTTTTCCTTCGGTCAGGTTAGATGCCTTACGCTACCACATAACGATTTCTAACCTGCCCATAGTACTAGAACCCTCATATACTCATTTGTGCCGAAACAGGAAGCACGAGATTCACTCTCACTCGCTCCTACGGCCCGTCCTGGGACTCCTCCCCCTACAGGACATTTTATGGTTGGCAGCGTCGGGATTGAAAAGTCTTATTTTGCAGAGCCTATTGGCCGCGCAATCTTGTGTTTGATGTTGATATGGTGTATTTTGTCTATGGTGTTTTAAGAGATTTCGCCAAACTGCCTGAAAGTTAAATGTGATATAGACTGGTTTAGAGTAATATTTTAATTAATTTTCATTCTTAAAGTAATTACTGCGAAACATTTAGTTTTCGTATTTTATAATTTAGCTTTCTTTTAAGTATTTCGTGTGATTTTTAGTTTTAATATTTACCAGTTTTTACCTTTTAGCTTTCAGAAATTTATTTTGTTTGTGTGTTTTATATATATTCTTTTTATGTTCGTGTGTTTTATATTGAATTTTCTTGCTTAAGTGGTGTTTGTGTTAATCGAAAGTGAAGTGTTGTTTACGGCTTTTGGTTGTTGTTTACTTTGACTTCAATCATGGTGAAGCTAAGAAAAAGAAAGTCACAGGTATCTGATCTTGATGACGAAGTAACGTTGGTAGATGAAGTCACTGAATTGAGGGGGATGCTTAAAGAGTTGACGGTTCAGATGGCACGCCTTGACAGACAAAGGGAGAAAGATCGTGAGGAGATGAAGGCAATGCTGGAGAGTTTAAAATTAAATTCAAATAATGCCGCAGTCAATACTGGTTCTCCGGAGCCACAGGGTGCCGAGGCACTCACTTCTGCTAATATGTCACCCTCAACAGGAGCTATTCCTAAGAGAACTGAGCCCAGACCATCAGTTAGGGAGTCTTCTCCACCAGCATTAACTCCAATAACTCCCCATTTGACTCAGACTCATTTTGTGCAGGAAAACGCTGGACCTTCATCCAGTAGACCACAGGTGACACCTTGTACTCTCTTTACACCTCCTGTTGTTCAGCCACGTGCAGCCCCACAACCAACCTATGTTGTACTCTCTGATCGTGATGGTATCACGAAGTTTAGAGCCGAAGCCCCTGCCTCTCAGCCACTTCGGAGAAATCAAGAGGTGGAGGGATGGCTTAGGCAGATAGAAAACACCATAAAACCTGCTACTGATGAGGCTTTAATTCGTGCTGCAAAGGCACATTGCAGAGGGCAGGCAGACGTTATCATCAACTCACCAATTTTTGATGAAATTTACACGTGGGCTGAGTTTCGCCAAAAGATACGACAAAAGTTCAGAGGAACATGCTCTGCCTCTGACTTTTTTACTCTTCTGTACGAGGTACGCATGATGGCAGGTCAGGCACCTTTAGATTTCCATACCACCCTTGAGGGGATGGTCTACCAGGGTTATCGGGATCACCAAGAAGCAGTTGGTAACCCTGAAGAATTAATACGGAGGGTTTTCCTCCAAGGATTGCCTGGCTGGTTGAGGGAACTGCTTGCCTTGAAAGAAGGTGACTCTGTGCAGTCACTAGTTGAGACTGCACAAAGATTGTGGGATGCTCGAGTGGGCATTAGGAATGATGATGAGCCACTTGAGCTCCCTGCAGCACTTCGCAGAGGTGAAATTTCAGAGGTTTCACGAATACCACCTCGTCCGATCCGTCAAAGAGATCAGCACTCTGCTCTAGTTTGCTGGAGGTGTCGTCGAGGACATTTCCGTAGAGAGTGTCCCTTTCAGAACATCCAGAATGGAGAGGCTCCAGCCATCTCTGGATATCGGAGGAGCCAAAACAGGGTTCACTTCCGATGGCCACATGAGTATGCCAGTAGGCAAACCACCATTGAACGAGGCTGCGGTCCAGACAGTGACCTCGAGTGATGACATTGCTGCACAAGGACCTTGTGGAAGGCCTCTTGTGAAGATACGTGTTCATGGAATACCTATGACAGCTTTTATAGACACAGGGTCTGAGGTCACACTCTTAAAGATGGAAAGAACAAAGTCAATAACCCCAAAGAGAATCTATCACCAAGCTCGTGGACTTCGAGGAGTGTCAGGTCGACTCTTTGAAGCCACCTCTGAGTGGGATGTAAAGATTTCCTTGGGAGATGGTAGGAAGACACGGCAGTGCCATCACAGGGTGTGTGTGGTGGAAGGTGTTGACTTTCCAGGGGAAATCTTGATTGGTATGGATTTTCTGCGGAGGTTTTGCTACAGGTTGGTAAATAATCCTGTTTCTCGAAAATCATATCTGAGACTTGGAGGAGTGACTCTCCCTGTTACTTACACTGATGGGTGTACCCTAGGCATTTCTGGCATAACAGAGTTCGTTCCACCTGAATATAGCCAAAAGCTTGCTATCAGAAGGACTATACAATGCCCTTCTCGTAGTGGACGATACATCCTTGTATCTGTTCCTGAAAGTTTTAACAACAAGGATGTTATTATTGAAGCAGCTACAGATAGAATAATTGTTCCTCGTACTGTGGTTAAACCCAAAGATGGAGTAGCTTCCGTGTGGGTGGTTAATGGAGGAACACGTCCAGTATGCCTGCAGAACGGCACACATGTAGCAACTGGTCAACTTTGCACAGTAATGGAGTTTGAGCACCTATCTCAAGAGCCTAGTCTTGTGGGACAGACTCAAGAGAAAGAGGTGGCAGAAGATTCATCAGAACCCAAACCAGATGATAAAGATGATGTACCCGATCCTGAATTTAGCTTTGATGAGGAGGATGACTTTGATTTTGCTTATGGTCAGTTGGATTTTGGCTATAATGATGATGATTTCATTGTGTTCCCTGAAATAAGCTTAGATGACCCTCCTGAAGTATCAATGCTGACAGCAGCAGATGATGAGGTTAAGGCTGGACCAGATTTAAGTCATTTACCTGATAAACAGCATCAGGATATTCTTTCTCTGCTAGCTAATTATCCAAGGTTATTCAGTGGTGACAAATTCACGATTGGTACTGTACCAGGGATCCAGCATCACATCCCTACTCATGGAACTAAGCCTCTTTGCACACGGCAATGGCGTTTACCTGAGGTAGTCAAGCAGCAGATCAGACAGGAGTGTGATGACATGCTTGAGGCAGGTGTCATCGAGCCCAGCACATCCCCTTGGCTCTCTCCTGTTGTCCTCGTCAAGAAGAAGGACGGCACAGTACGATTCTGTGTTGACTATAGACAGCTCAACTCAGTAACGATAGCAGATACTTATCCCCTACCGAGGATAGACGAGTTAGTTGACGAACTGAGGGACACTGCAGTTTTCTCCTTACTTGACAGTCGTAGTGCCTACTGGAGCATCCCAGTGGCACCTGAGGATAGGCCTAAGACCGCCTTTAGTGATGGCTACCGCCTTTTCCAATGGCGTCGTATGCCTTTTGGGCTTTCCACCGCTCCAACTACCTTTCAAAGAACGATGAACGCAGTACTTAGTCCAGTCTTGGGTAAGCATACTTTAGCATATTTGGATGACATTGTTATCTACAGCAGGACATTTGAAGAGCACCTCCTCCATCTCAAAGAAACCTTAGACATACTTGACTGTGCTGGTTTCAAACTCAATGCTAGCAAGTGTGAGTTTGTTGTCCAGAACTTTAGATTCCTGGGTTTCCGTATCACCCCAGATGGGATTTTGCCAGATCCAGATAAAGTTCGAGCCATCTCGGAGATGCCACCTCCAAAGACAGTTAGAGGTGTGCGGAGATTTTTAGGAGCATCTGGATTTTTCCGCAAACATGTCCCCAATTATGCTAAGATGGCCTATCCATTAACTCAGCTCATCAAGAAGGAGCAGAAATTTAAGTGGACTAAGGAATGTCAAGAGGCTTTCCAAGCACTCAAAGATGCCTTAATTAATGCACCAGTATTGCAGAAGCCCAACTTTGATCTGCCATTTGAGATCCATACTGATGCTTCCCAAGTCGCTATAGGGGGATGTCTGATGCAAAGACAAGGTCAGAACCCACCGCATGCTATAGCTTATTTCAGCCGGAAGCTGCGAGGCCCTGAAACTAGATACTCTGCCACTGATGCTGAAGCTCTCGCAGTTGTTGAGAGTATAAGAGCTTTTGATCCATATGTTTTTGGCCACAAGTTCACGGTATATACTGACCACAGACCTTTGTGCTTTGTGTTTACAAAGACAACAAAGTCTCCACGAATGTCCAGATGGGCTTATGAGCTTTCAGGATATTCCTTCAGAATATTGTACAAACCTGGTACATCCCATCATGTACCAGATATGTTGAGTCGCAACATAAGTTCCTTAAGTATGTCTAATCCTGACCCCAAAACAATGCGGTCAGAGCAATTAAAAGATCCGATGTGGCATGACATTGTGGCTTTCTTGGAAGAGAAGGCTACTCCTCGGAGGAAGTCTCCACTCCCTCTAGACGAGTTTGAGCTTCAGAACGGAGTTCTTTATCATGTAAGAACATTGCCTGACAGGATTGTCAGTCAGCTTGTAGTTCCAAGGCAACTTCGCAGAAGTGCTATAACATTAGCACACTCATCACCTTTAGCTGCTCATCCTGGAGTTTACAGGACTTTTGTGAAACTAAAGGATCTGTTTTACTTTCCCAACATGCTTCGGGATGTTAAAGAGTATGTAGCCGCATGTGAAGCATGCCAGCGACGAAAGGGTAGCCCTAGAAAAGCTCCTTTGGCAAAGGCACCAGACATATCAGTGCCCCTAGAGAAAATAAGTGCCGACCTCATTGAATTGGGGATATCTCAAGCAGGTTATAGATACTGCCTGACTATTGTAGATCATTTGACTCGCTATGTCCAGATCATTCCTCTCAAAACAAAAGATGCTGGATCAGTGGCTGATGCCATGTTCAATTATTTCATTTCTGTATTTGGTCCTCCTCGTCTCATACAAACAGACGGAGGATCTGAGTTTAACAACCGTCTGTTCAAGGAATGTTGCCGTTTGTTGCAGATACAGACCACTCTAACTACAGCCTATCATCCTCAAGCAAACGGGATGATAGAGCGGACAAATCGGGTTGTTAAAGATGCTATAGCTTCCCTTGCTAACACAGCACCGGGTATGTGGGAACAGCTGATACCGCAAGTGAGACTGGCGCTTAATAGTGCAATCCACCGGAGTACAGGAGACCAACCTTTATATCTGATGACTGGCCATCATGGCCACTTTCCTGTAGGTCTCACCAATGACCTGGTTTACAAATCTGATGCATCCAGGTCCTTCCATAAAGCTCTGAAGATAGCTCGTCAGGTAGCACTTGAGACGACGAGAACAGCTAGAGAGAGATGGAAGAAAGATTATGATAAGCAGACAGCAACAGCAAAGCCTCTTGAGGAAGGGCACCTTGTACTGTACAAGAACCGTGTACAGAAATATGGATCTGATAAGCTGCTTAACCCACGGTGGGCAGGTCCAGCACGAATTAAAAAGAAAGTCGGTCCTGTAACTTTCTTGCTAAAAGATGTCTTACGCCCATTTACAGAGAGACAGTGTCATATAAATGACATCAAACCATTTCGGGTCTTAGGTGAAGTCACATACCCTGACCTTTATGATGAGTATGGTCCAGATTATGTGGATCCATTGTTGGATGAGGAGGCTGAGCCAGGAGTGATGCTGCTTGCATCCTGCCTTGTCAGTCCTCAATGATTTCATGTACATGTTTATAGTTCTTTTTGGATTTTACCTACCTGCTTTTTATAGTTTTAAGTACTTTTATGTTTACCTTAATCTTAATCTCTGTGGTATGTGTCCCTATGCCAGTCTTTGCCAGTTTGAATTCTTTCTGTAACAAGCCATGTTATCCTCCCTCATGTATGCCTAGCAATCTTAATAAACACTGATAAACAATACAGTTTTCTTGCAATAATTGTCATATATTTTGAACTCTTAACGTTATAAATGAGCCAGCGCAACTCAAGGGGTTGGGAAGGGATTTTTTCTGTTGTCAGATTGTGAGCCATGTACAGCACCCTGACCCATGCCTGTGATGCCCTGTGGTTCGAGAAGACTCTTGTTGGACCATGAAGCCTTAGCAGACGACACTGAGGCTGTGCATTGAGCTGTACACCATGAGCTTTTGGTTCCTAAGAAATGTGCTGAGTCGCCTTGGACACTTCCCGTCAGAGGAGGAAGATGAGGACCTGCTGGACTCGGGATAGCCCTATCACACCCATGGGACGATGCTGAGAGAGCAGGAGGTCACCGCCCTGGACTGTCGGGAGGACTTCACAGCCACCTTCGGGAAGGAGGGTCAGGACGAGCTTCGTCACGTCGTTTCAAGATGCCCCTGTGACCTGCTGAGTGGACCCAGAAACGACCTAGCAGAGGACGTGGGAAGGACTCGACAGGAGGAGCAGTTGGACTTCGAGGGCCAGCCAGATGAGACGTCGTGGACTTCGCTCTCCTGGGTGGGGGAGGGGTTGTAGTGAGCTGACACCTCCGCTCCTACTTGCCGCTCTCGCCCCCCCGTGTATGCACACACCTGACGTCACCAAACCCCCCACACCCCCAACTACCCCTGGCGCCAGGCCGTAGCAGGCGCAGCAGGCGATCCTGCAGGAGGCGCTGACGATCGATTGTGGACGCCCTGGACGAGATACTACGATCGTTACTGAGGAAGAGGAAGCTGCTTGTTTGGCTGGAATTTACGCGGAGGAGCTGGCGACAGGATAACAAGTGGATGTTCGGCGCCAAGCCTTGTTGGCTAGTCGGCGTAGTTTACTTTTCTTTTATGTTTTAATTCCTGTATGCGTTTTTATTTTTTCGTTTCTTTTATGAATATGATTTTATGTTGTGTTTTATTGATTACCTCCAGATTTTATAGTTAAAGAAAATGAGCAATCTTAAAGATAATGAAATTAAATGTTAACGACTCTATAACGAGTCTTGTTGAGCAGACTCGAGGGGACTGACCTTGGCGCCTGACCTTATGGGTATAAAGGGTCGGGTCAGCGCCCTTGAGAAATCAGTTGCGACTTTCTTTGGCTCTGTGATATACGTTCGGCTTTCCTTCAGAAAGCCGACGTTTTTAACGAACTTTTTTCTTTTTACTCTAATGGATATAGCAGAGATTCTTCAATTTTAAGGTATTGTTTGTTTGTGTTTTATTTTGATTGCTATTTCTTTTTCGTGGAGGTTTTTACTGTGTATCGTTTTATTGGCTTGAAAATAATAATTGTGAATGAGCTGGCTTTTACTTTTATTTATCATGTTTTATCTCTTATTGAAGTTTGAGAGAACATAATTGCTTACTCTTAATACACACTTTAGTAAATTTCACTAAGAGAAATGCGTGGGTTTGCTGCATTTTTACCACGCTAATAAGCAAAGTAAATTAGAGTGAAGTGAAGTTTTGTTGTGGAATTTCAGTGCTTTCTTTTATTTATTCATACCAGTGATCACTTCAGCTAAATACATTTACCTAACATAACTATTGATTACTGAACTTATAAATGACTCTCGTGCTTACTTTTCTCATTTTATGAAACATGATTTGTTTGGTGAACTCTCTGAACCTCAGGCTATGAATTATCTTGAAGACATTTCAGTGATTTGTTCAGTCTTAAGATGCATTGTTCATTTATGTGTTAATTATTAATGGTGGCTTGCTTAATACTTGGTTTTATCTTGAATGAACAGTCTAAGTTTGACTATCGACACTAGAAAGCTTCTGTCGTGTTCAGTCGTATTTTTTATCTCTGCTGTTTCTTCTCTTTTATTCATCTATTTTTTATTCTCGCTTAACGAGTTTGTCATTATGCAACACAAGTCTTCAGGCTTTTCCTTCGGTCAGGTTAGATGCCTTACGCTACCACATAACGATTTCTAACCTGCCCATAGTACTAGAACCCTCATATACTCATTTGTGCCGAAACAGGAAGCACGAGATTCACTCTCACTCGCTCCTACGGCCCGTCCTGGGACTCCTCCCCCTACAACACATTCCCCCTCTACACACACGAACAATCACACATACATACACACACATTCCCCCTCTACACACACGAACAATCACACATACATACACACACATTCCCCCTCTACACACACGAACAATCACACATACATACACACACACATTCCCCCTCTACGCACACGAACAATCACACTTAACCATATACACACACACGCGGAAATTCACGCATCGGCAACACAACACACATCCTTATGTAAACAAACGCACGCGCGCCCTCTGTGCATAAACACATTCATTCATCGTCCTCCATGCGCTTCGATCCCTTTCAGAGGCGGATCTCGTTTTTAAATGCCGCGAGCCCTGTAATTCCAGTACCTATAAAAATAAACAAGAAAGAAGCAGGTAATCACCAGGTAAAATCTCACGGCATCTGCATTTTGTTTAGGAAAAAAAAAAAGGGACGAAAAGCAATTAATGTTGAGGAGACGCGGTGACACTGTCGTCTATTGGGTCGGCCATTTTTTTTTTACTCTCTTCTTCTTCCCGTTTTCTTTTGTTTTGTGCTTTGTTTTCAGTGGGATCGGGGCCCCTCCTGTGCCGGGCCCCGATCCCTGGGAATAATCACGAAAAAGGGGGTGAGGGATACGAACCCATGCGTAATCTATATTTTTTTTTTTTACTCGGCTGAAAACTTTTACGCAACCGGATGTAACACGTTCGGTAAAAA
>NC_091558.1:45226399-45228899 GCF_042767895.1 Penaeus vannamei | reverse complement strand
AACAACCCAATCCCCATTTTTCCTTATCTATTCACGTATCCTCCTCCTCAAATCCCCATTTTTCCTTATTTATTCATATATTTTCTTCCTCATACTTCCTTACTCCGCAAACTCACCTCAAAACATCCACCTCAAAAAAAAAAAAAAAAAAAAAAAAAACCTGAAACCAAGCCAATCAATTTCATTCTCCTTCAAATTTTATTCTCCTTCAATTTTATTCTCCTTCAAATCTTCCCGCCTCGCCTCGCCAACGCACCTCACATCCGGGACCCGATCCTCCCCGCCCTCCGTCCCTCCCCCCCCCCCCAAACCCGACTCACCTGAAGCCAAGACGAGGAGAGAAAAGTATACAACTGCGACGGCTCGACTGCGAATCGTTGGCAACATCCTCGGGCAGCAAGAAGGGTGGGTGAGGCTGCGGGAGAGAGACAGAAAAGGAAGCTGTGAGTCGGGCGTTGTGGGCGTGGCACGGGCTGGGGCGTGCTGGGGCGTGCTGGGCGGACTAGGTGTGTGTGTTTGTTGTTGTTTGGGACTTTGGGGCTTATTTTCTGCTGGGTCGGGCGTTGTGGGCGTGGCACGGGGTCTGGCCACGGGCTGGGGCGTGCTGGAACGTGCTGGGCGGACTAAGTGTGTGTGTTTGTTGTTGTTTGGGACTTTGGGGCTTATTTTCTACTGGGTCGGGCGTTGTGGGCGTGGCACGGGCTGGGGCGTGCTGGGGCGTGCTGGGCGGACTAAGTGTGTGTGTTTGTTGTTGTTTGGGACTTTGGGGCTTATTTTCTACTGGGTCGGGCGTTGTGGGCGTGGCACGGGGTCCGGCCACGGGCTGGGGCGTGCTGGGCGGACTAAGTGTGTGTTTCTTGTTGTTTGGGACTTTGGGGCTTATTTTCTGCTGGGTCGGGCGTTGTGGGCGTGGCACGGGGTCCGGCCACGGGCTGGAACGTGCTGGGCGGACTAAGTGTGTGTTTCTTGTTGTTTGGGACTTTGGGGCTTATTTTCTGCTGGTTGTAAAAAATGTAAAGGTGCATATCAGTAAAAATAAATGTTATGAAGAGAAAAATTATATCTATCTATCTATCTATATATACACACACACTTATACACAAACACACACACATATACATATACATACACGTGTATGTGTATGTCTGTATATAGACTTTTTGATGACGTTCCCTTCCTCTTCCCTCGCTCTCCCTTTTCTTTGCTCTCTTTCTCTCTCTGTCTTTCTCTTCTACCAACTCCCTCACTCTTTCCTCAATCCCTCTTTCTCTAGCCATTCCTCCGCCTCTTTCCCCATTTCCTTTCTCTTTACTCTTTCTCTCCCTCTTTCGCTCTGGTTCTCTTTTTCTTCTTCAATTCTCCCTTTCCCCTTTTCCCTCGATCTCCATCTTACTTAGCTCTCCCTCTGTTCCTCTCTCTTTCCTTCTTGCTCTTCCCTCACTGTCCTCTCTTCTCTTGGCTCCCTCTTTCCCTCTTCCCCTCACTCTCCCTCCCCCCTTCCCCTCACTCTGTCTCTCCCTCCCCGCCTTCCCCCACACTCTCCCCTCCCCCCTTCCCCCACTCTCTCCCTTCCCACCCCTTCCCCCACTCTCTCTCCCTCCCCCCCTTCCCCTCACTCTCCCTCCCTTCCCCTTCCCCCACTCTCCCTCCCTTCCCCTCCCCCCAATCTCCCTCTTACCCTCCCCCCTTCCCCCACTCTCCCTCCCTCCACCCTTACCCCACTCTCTCTCTCCCTCCCCCCTTCCCCTCACTCTCCATCCCTCCTCCCCTTCCCCCACTCTCTCTCTCCCTCTCTCCCTCCCCCCTTCCCCTACACTCTCCCTCTCTCCCTCCCCACTCTCCCTCTTCCCCTTCCCTCCCTCCCCCCCTTCCCTCCCTCCCTCTCCCTTCCCCCCTTCCCCCACTCTCCCTCTCCTTCCCCCCTCTTTATGACTCAGAATTCTTCATACATTGGAAGTTAATCATCTTGTTCGCACAGTGATTAAAGTTCGCGCTTCGCCAAGAAAAGGATGTTCAGAGTCTTACGCTCTTTCGGGGGAGAAAGATTTTTCCCACTTTCCGCTTCCTCCTTGCGCCTCCCCTACTTATCTATTGAGGCCTTCGTAATTCATTCAGTCTCCCATTTTTTTATTCTCTTTTTTCTTCTTCTCCTTTTCTTCCATTTTCTTTAGTCTCCCACTTTTTATTCTCTTTTTTCTTCTCTTTTTCTTCTATCTTTTCTTTTTTCCGTGGAAGACTACGCCCGTGTTTTTTTTTTTATGTATTACCGGATAAGTGGATAGCCGGATAAATGGATGGCCGGATAAGTGGATAGCCGGATAAATGGATAGCCGGATAAGTGGATAGCCGGATAAATGGATAGTCGGATAAATAGACCGTCGGGTAACAGGGCAGCCGGATAAATGCACAGCCGGATAACAGGACAGCCGGATAAATGGACAGCCAGATAAATGGATACCCGGATAAATAGACCGTCGTATAACAGGACGGCCGGATAAAT
>NC_091558.1:45206399-45211399 GCF_042767895.1 Penaeus vannamei | reverse complement strand
AAAAATAATAGTAATGAAAATGATAATCCTGATAATGAGGATAGTGAAAATACCATTAATAATGACAGTAATTATAACAACCACAACGATTATCATAGAAATAATGTAAAAGGAAATCTATCAAAAATACATAAGAACAGCAATAATAAAGATGAAGATAATAATAATAAAAAACGATAATAACAGAATTATAAACATAATGACAAAGATAGATAATTTCACACAGCTGATACCAAAACACTACAGGACAAACATCCACAAATAAGAACGAACAGATGAAAAGAAATGAATGAGAATGAACATCTTCAATGAACATCTTCAAATTACGAAATAAGTATTTAACCGTCTTGGAAGATATCAGAAATATATATATATATATTTCCGACGAAGATGTACTCGAAATTGGCTAATTAGTCGTTTCTCGTCTTGTGTTCATATTCCTTTTCGGTCATACCTTTTCTACGTGTTTTAGTACGAATAAATCCCAAGAACGATTCGCATTATTATCCAACGAAAGGTACCATAACCCATCTCCCTATAAATCCACCTCTTATTTCCTATAAATCCCTCTATTACTCCTCATAAATCCACCTCTTACTCCCCTTAAATCCACCTCTCACTCCCCCTAAATCCCCTTTTTCCTCCCCCTAAATCCACCTTCTCCTCATCCTTATAAATCCACCTTCTCCTCATGCTTATAAATCCACCTTCTCCTCATCCTTATAAATCCACCTTCTCCTCATCCTTATAAATCCACCTTCTCCTCATCCTTATAAATCCACCTTCTCCTCACCCTTATAAATCCACCTTCTCCTCATCCTTATAAATCCACCTTCTCCTCATCCTTATAAATCCACCTTCTCCTCATCCTTATAAATCCACCTTCTCCTCACCCTTATAAATCCACCTCTCACTCCCCCTAAATCCACCTCTCACTCCCCCTAAATCCACCTTCTCCTCATCCTTATAAATCCACTTTTTCCTCATCCCTACAAATCCACCTCTCACTCCCCCCTAAATCCACTTTTTCCCTCCCCTAAATCCACCTTCTCACTCCCCCTTATAAATCCACCTTCTCCTCACCCTTATAAATCCACCTTCTCCTCATCCTTTTAAATCCACCCTCACTCCCTTATAAATCCACCTTCTCCTCCCCCAAATCCACCTTCTCCTCATCCTTACAAATCCACCTCCTCACTCCCCTAAATCCACCTTCTCACTCCCCCTAAATCCACCTTCTCCTCATCCTTACAAATCCACCTCCTCACTCCCCCTAAATCCAATTCCTCTCACTCCCTAAATCCACCTTTTCCTCCCTATAAATCCACCTCTCCTCCCCCTAAATCCACCTTCTCCTCATCCTTATAAATCCACCTTCTCCTCATCCTTATAAATCCACCTTCTCCTCATCCTTATAAATCCTCCTTCTCCTCATCCTTTACTGCCTATAAATCCACCTCTCACTCCCCTAAATCCACCTTCTCCTCATCCCCCTAAATCCACCTTCTGCTCATCCCCCTAAATCCACCTTCTCCTCATCCTTATAAATCCACCTTCTCCTCATCCTTATAAATCCACCTTCTCCTCATCTTTATAAATCCACTTTTTCCTCCCCCTAAATCCACCTCTCACTCCCCCTAAATCCCCTTTTTCCTCACCCTAAATCCACCTTCTCCTCACCCTTATAAATCCACCTTCTCCTCACCCTCATAACACACGCGTGCAGGGCAGGAAAGACAACACACCAGACAACAGCATTTAACCCCCGCCATACATCACTCTCCTTCTCATAACTGTAACTCTTTCTCTCGCCAGAGCAGACGTCACAATCATATCTCATCCTGCTTATTTCCCCCCTCTGGCGATAGGCAAAGCAGCAAGGTCCAGCAGTTATTGATCAGGGTATGTGTTTGTTTGTGGCTGTTATGTGTGTGTTTGTGTCTGTTTGTGTTTTGTGTCTGTTTGTGTTTTGTGTCTGTTTGTGTTTTGTGTCTGTTTGTGTTTTGTGTCTGTTTGTGTTTTGTGTCTGTTTGTGTTTTGTGTCTGTTTGTGTCTGTTTGTGTCTGTTTGTGTTTTGTGTCTGTTTGTGTTTTGTGTCTGTTTGTGTTTTGTATCTGTTTGTGTTTTGTGTCTGTTTGTGTTTTGTGTCTGTTTGTGTCTGTTTGTGTCTAAGTGCGTCCGAGGAGCGAGTCTGACTGGGACACTGGAGTAAAGGTGAGTAAATTGAGTAAATACAAACAAGTAGATAAATATTGGTAAGTGGATAAATAAATGGATAAGAATACATACATAAGTAAATGAATATATGAATATGTAAGAATAAATTTATAAGTGAGTGAATTGATATATATATATATATATATATATATATATATATATATATATATATATATATATATATATATATATATATATATATATATATATATATATATATATATATATATATATATATATATATATATATATATATATATATATACGTATATATATATATATATATATATATATATATATATATATATATATATATATATATATATATATATATATATATACATACACACATCCATACATACATATACACATCTATCTATCTATCTATCTATATACATATATATACATATATAAATAAAGTAGCTGAACGGACTACCAACACATTTAAATTGAAAAACACTATAAAAAAAACTGATGTATGAATTAGCGATGTGTAAAAAAAATATTATTAGATAAAAAATATCTTCATTAATTGGATTCTGGTGAATAATTAACAGATGACTGATATTTAAAGGCTTGTGCACTTATATCCATGTCGATCTCTATACCTGTATGTATATATGAATACAAATGAGCTGATAGATAGGTAAGTAGATAAATAGATAGGTAAGTAGATAAATAGATAGGTAAGTAGATAGATAGATAGGTAAATTGATATAAAGAGATGCATAAATGAATACAAATTAATGAGGAAATTGATATAAATAGACAAGGAAATTGATATAAAAATGAATGTATTAATTGATAGATTATTGAATAGATATGTACATGTATAGACACACATATATATACATACACACCAGTAAAAAAATCGTTTGATGGATGGTTTAATTTTCTCTTTCCCTATTCCCCTTTTTTCCATTTCTTCATTCCCCTCTCCCTTACTTTCCCCTCCTTTCCTCCCTCTCTCTCCTCCATTTTCCTCCTCCTTCTCTCTCCACATTTCCCTCTTTTCTCCTACTTTCCTTTCTCCTTTTTCCTCTTTCCCTTCCCCTCCTTCTTCCCCCATTTCCCCTCCTCTTCCCTCACCCCCACTTTCCTCCCATCTCTTCACTTTCCCTTTCCCCCTCTCTTCCCTTTCACCCCAAATTTGCCTCCTTCCCTTCCCCTTTCTCCCTCCTTCCTCCCTATCCCCCTCCTTCTCGTCCCTCTTCCTTTTCACTCTCAAATTCCCTACTTTCCTTCCCTTTCTCCCCACCACTTCCCTCCTTCCCTTCTCTCCCTCTTTTCCTCCCTCTCTTCCTTTTCACTCTCAAATTTCCCTCCTTCCATTCCCCTTTCCCCCTCCTTCTCTCCCCTCTCTTCCCCTTTTCCCTCCTCTTCCCTCTCCCTTTCA
This sequence comes from Penaeus vannamei, assembly GCF_042767895.1. Lineage (NCBI taxonomy): Eukaryota > Metazoa > Arthropoda > Malacostraca > Decapoda > Penaeidae > Penaeus > Penaeus vannamei. The sequence continues at coordinate 45,207,786 of NC_091558.1, read as the reverse complement.
CCCCAAAATTTCCCTTCTTCCCTTCATCCCTTTCCCTATTCTTCTCTCCCCTCTCCCCTTGCACCCCCAAATTTCCCTTCTTCCTTTTTCCCTTTCCCCCTCCTTCTCCTTCCCCCTTCCCCTTTCCCCCTCGTTCTCTCCCCTTTTCCCTCCTTCTCTCTCCTCTCCCTTCCTTCCCTTTCCCTCTCCTCTTTCACCCCAAAATTTCCCTCCTTCCCTTCTTCCCTCTCCCTCTCTTTCTCTCCCCTCTCCCATCCTTCCTTCCCCTTTCCCCCTCCTTCTCTCCCCTCTCCTCTTTCACCCCAAAATTTCCCTCCTTCCCTTCTTCCCCTCTTCCCCTCCTTCTCTCCCCTCTTCCCACTTCAATCTCACAACGACAGACCTTTCCAAGTGTCACGGGAAAATGACACAGCAAGCCTGTTACTTGGAAAACACTTAAGTACGACCATAAACATGAAATTCGACACTAAAGCAACGACCTCGTCCATTTTTTACAGCACCTCGTAAACCTCGTTGTTTTGTTGTTTATTGTCCGTATGTACATGTATTTTCTTTTTTTTTTCGTTGTGTGTGTGCGTGTTTTTTTTTTTTTTTTTTTTTTTAAGGAGTGGGATGGGGGGAGTGGGGGTGTTTTTTCCCTTTCTGGATATATACTTTTTTCAATGTTTTTTTTTTTTTTTTTTTAGGGAGTGGGAGAGGGGGTGTTTCCCTTCTCTGACATATACTTTTTCATTGTATATATATATATATATATATATATATATATATATATATTTTTTTCTATTTATTTTTTTTATTATTATTATTTTTTTTTTTACTTAATTTCGATTTCATATTTTTCTCCCAATCACAAATATATTAATTTTGGTTTTATGTATTTTATGCCACATGTCTATGTATTTTTGTTTTATCCTATTTTTTTTTATCATTATTATTCCTTGTCGCGTGTAATCTATAAATTTTGATTTGATATTTCCCCCTCAATTATAAGTCTATTAATTTATTTCTAATATCATATATTTTCCACCTATTACGTCTTTTAATTTAGATTCCATACATTTATATCCCGGTACATCATATCTATTTCTATCTATCATATATTTTCCCCTTGACAAATATCTCTCTATATTTAGTCTTATTTTAAAATGATTATTCCTGTCTCGTGCAATTATTTGATTTTGATTTGATTACCCCCCCCCCCCTTTTCCTATCAAAAAACTATATCTTTTTTTTTTATACCATATGTTTTTTTCCCTGTCACATATTTTATATTATATTATATTTCATTATTATATTATATTATATTATATTATATTATTATATTATATTATATTATTATATTATATTATATTATTATATTATTATATTATATTATATTATATTTATA
>NC_091558.1:45186399-45188899 GCF_042767895.1 Penaeus vannamei | reverse complement strand
CCCCCTCTCTCTCCTTCTCTCTCCTCCCCCCTCTCTTTCTCTCTCCTCCCCCCTCTCTCTTAATCTCTCCATCTATCTATCTATCTTTCTCTTTCTTTGGTCTGTCTGTGTATCTGTCTGCCTCTCTCTCCTCCCTGCTTCCCTCCCCCTTCCTCTCTCTTTCTCTCTTTTCCCCCTCTCTCTTTCTCTCTGTCTTCCCCCTCTCCCTTTCTCTCTCTCTCTCTGTCTTATCCCCCTCTCTCTTTCTCTCTCTCTCTTTTCCCCCATCTCTTTTTCTTTCTCTCTCCATCTATCAAATAAACGATCTTCTAACTTTTCCTTCTATCACTCTCTCCTCGCCAGACAATAAAAAATGACAATGACATCGCTGTGACATGACAACAGGATAGAGCTTGGAAAAAGGGAGCGTAATTTTTTTTTCTTTTTATTAGCTCCTCTGACATAAAAGCTTTTATTGAAGAAAAATAGTAAATGAAAGGCGAGTGAAGTATGTATCTATTTTCTATTTGTTTGATCATCTGATTGTCTGTCTGTCTGTCTGTCTACCAGTCTATCAGTCAGACAGTCAGTCAGTCTCTGTGTATGCGTCTGTCTGTCTGTCTCTCGTTCTCAGTCTCTGTCTGTCTCTCGTTCTCAGTCTCTGTCTGTCTCTCTCTCTCATTCACTCGCTCGTTCTGTCTCTGTCTGTCTCTCCCCCACTCTCTCTCTCTCCCTCCCCCCCTCTCTCCCTCACTCCCTCCCCCTCTCTCTCTCTCACTCCCCCTCTCTCTCTCTCTCACACATTAATTATTCTCTTTCTCTTTCTCTCCCCCCCTCTCCTTCACTCTCTCTCTCTCTCTCACTGTTAATCATTCTCTTCTCTCTCTCTCTCTCCCCCTGCCTCTCTCCCTCCCTCCCTCCCTCTCTCTCCCAGTCTCTCTCTCACTGTTAACCCATTCTCTTTCTCTCTCTCTCACTGTTAATGTTCTCTTTTTCTCTCTCTCTCCCCCTGCCTCTCTCTCTCTCTCCCCTTTAAGTCTCTTTCTCTCTCTCTCTCCTTCCCTTTCTTTCTCTCCCTCCTTCTCTCTCCCCCTCTCCCCCTGCCTCTCTCTCTCCCTCCCTCCCTCCCTCTCCCTCAGTCTCTCTCTCTCCTTCCTTCTCTCTCTCTCTCTCACTGTTAATCATTCTCTCTTTTTCTCTCTCTCTCTCCCTCCTTCTCTCCCTCTCTCTCTCTCCCTTCCTCTCCCAGTCTCTTTCTCTCTCTCCTCTTCCCCTTGCCCCTCTCTCTCTCTCCTCTCCTCCCCCTCTCCCTCACTCTCACTCACCACTCCCTCCCCTCTCCCTCACTCTCTCTCTCCCTTCCCTTTCTCTCTCCTCACTGTTAATCATTCTCTTTCTCTCTCTCTCTCTCTCTCCCTCCCTCCCCCCCCCTCTCTCTCACTGTTAATCATTCTCTTTCTCTCCCCCTCTCCTTCTCTCTCTCTCTCCTTCTCTTTCTCCCCACACTCTCTCTCTCTCACTGTTAATCATTTTCTTTCTCTCCCCCTCCCTCCCCCCCCTCTCTCTCTCTTCCTCCCTCCCTCCCTCTCTCTCTCTCTCTCTCTCTCACTCCCTCTCTCTCACTGTTAATCATTCTGTTTCTCTCTCTCTCTCTCCCTTTCTCTCCTTCTCTCTCCCCTCCCTCCCCCCTCTCTCTCTCTTTCTCTCCCTCTCACTGTTAATCATTCTCTCTCTCTCTCTTTCTCTCCCCCCCTCCCTCCCTCTCCCCCCAGTCTCTTTCTCTCTCTCTCTCTCCATCCCTCCCCACTCCTCTCTCCCTCTCTCTCCTTCCCTTTCTCTCCCTCTCTTTCTGTTAATCATTCTCTTTCTCTCTCTCTCTCTCTCTCTCTTCTCTCTCCCTCCCTCTCTCTCTCTCTCTCCCTTCCCCCCCAGTCTCTTTCTCTCTCTCTCTCTCTCCCTCTCCCCCACCCCCTCTCCCTCTCCTTCCCTCTCTCTCTCTCTCTCTCTCCCCCCCTCTCTCTTCTCTCTCCCTCCCCCCCTCTCTCTCTCTCCCCCTCTCCTTCTCTCTCTCTCTCTCTCACTGTTAATCATTCTCTTTCTCTCTCTCTCTCTCTCACGCTCGGGAAGACAAGGAGATCGCTTCGAAAACAACTTCTCTCCACGCGGCGACTCGGAAGCAATTTCGGGTTGTTAGGCCTTCGTGGGCGGCGCTGGCACGGAGACTCTCATCCTGGGGGGGTTTCCACGTCGCCCGCCTACTCACGCACCTACGCCCACACTCGGATACACATCATACACACACACACACGCACAAGCTTATATACACACACACGAGTATATAGTTTTACACACACACACACACACGTGCATATAGTTTTACACACACACACACACGCACTCGAACACATACACGCACATACATACCCACACTAGCACACACACACACACACAAAGCCACATACGCACACTTAAACCCACACTAGCACACACACACACACACAAACCCACATACGCACACACA
>NC_091558.1:45176399-45178899 GCF_042767895.1 Penaeus vannamei | reverse complement strand
CCAGTCGAAGGGCATCGAAGGAGAGGCGGGAGACGAGAAAGGCCAGTCGAAGAGCATCGAAGGAGAGTCGGGAGACGGAATGAGAAATGGCGGGGGAATATTGGTCGCTCCGGTGAGTGGTCGTCCTTGTGGATGGCCCTCGAGAAGTGACGGAACCGTATGGGCGTGGTTTATGGGCGGAGAGAAAGAAGGGAAGAAGAAGAAGAAGAAGTAGAAGAAGAGAGAAAGAAGAAGAAGAAAAAGAGGAGGAAAAAGAAGAAAAAGAGGAAGAAGAAGAAGAAGAGAGAGAGAGAGAGAGAGAGAGAAGAGAGAGAGAGAGAGAGAGAGAGAGAGAGAGAGAAAGAAAAAGAGAGAGAGAGAGAGAGGAAAGCAGAGAGAGAGAGAGAGAGAGAGAGAAAGAAAAGAAAAAGAGAAAGAGATAGATAGATAGATAGATAGACAGATAGAGATAGAGAGAGAGAGAGAGAGAGAGAGAGAGAGAGAGAGAGAACGAGAGAAAGAGAGAGAGAAAACGAGAGAAAGAGAGCGAGAGAGAGAGAACGAGAGAGAAACGAGGGAAAGAAGAAGAGAAAGAGAGAGAGAGAAATTTCCTTATAACTCCTCTCTCTCTCCAGACAAGAGTAATCCAAGTGCAGAGGAATTTGTTAATCAACTTTTTCCCTGGATTTTCCACTTGCTATCGTCTGCTCTTCGATCTTAATTTCTTTCTTTCTTTCTTTCTCTCTTTTTGTGATTTGTGATGTGGAGGATATGGAGATAAATGCTCAAACGGGAAAAAAAAATATAAAAATAACAGATATAAGAACGATAAAAAGCAGTAATAACAAGAGTGATAACAAATAAAGAGTAACAGGAACAATGAAAATGATAACAACGACAATGCCAGTAACAATATGGGAAGCAATAACAACCGTAACAACAATAACGACAACAATAAAACAATAACAACAACAGTAACGACAACAACAAGAAAAATAACGACATTGATAACAACAACAATAAAAGAAAAACAACAACAACAATAAAGGCAACAGCAACAATAACAATAACGATAACAACAATAACATCAGCAACAACAACAATGACAACAAAAATAACAAAAACACCATCGCAAGGAAAATAATTGAAGCAGAAGAGGAAGAAGAAGGAAAAGGGACCAAATAAGGCTTGAAAATGGACCCCCTCCCCCCTTTTTTTTTTTTTTATCCCTCCCCCCTCCTGTCTTCTCCTTCCTTCCTCCTCGTCTCCCTTTTCCTACCTACCCCCTTCCTCCCTTCCTCCTCCCTGTCCTCCCTTCTTCCTCCCCGTCCTCCCTCCCTCCCTTCCTCCTCCTCGTCCTTCCTCTTTCCCTTCCTGCCTCCCTTGCCACCTCCTGCATTCTCCTCTACACTTCACCTCCTCCCCGTCTCCCTTACCTTCCCCCCGTCACCCTCCTCCCTTCCTCCTCCTCGTCCTCCCTGCCTCCGCTTCTCCCCTCCCTGCTCTCCCTGTCCTCTCTTCTTCCTCCCTGTCCTCCCTTTACCTTCCTACCCTTCCTCCCTCCCTCCCTTCCTTCCTCCTCGTCCTACCTCTTTCTCCCTGTCCTCCTCCCCTGCCCTCCCATTCCCTCTCTTCCTCCTCCCCGTCTCCCTTTACCTTCCTCCTCGTCCTCTCCTCCCTCCCTCTCTTCCTCCCCTCCCTCCCTTCCTCCTCCCTGTCCTCCCTCCTCCTCCTCCCCGTCCTCCCTTTTACCTTCCCCCCTTCCCCCCTGTCTGTCGGCAGCATCAGAAAATCCTCTCCTTCCACAAGGCAAACATTTCCCCCCCCCCCAGCCCTCCCTCCCTTCCCTCTCCTCCCTCCCTCCCTCCATTCTCGCCTCCTTCTGTTGACTAAGTTAAGGAGGTTCACGCCCCCGCTCCTCCCTTCTCTCTACCTCTTCCTCCTTCTCCCTCCCCCCAGGGTTCACTCTTCTCTTTACCTCTTCCTCCTTCTCCCTCCCCCAGGGTTCACTCTTTCTCCCAGTCCATCCGGTTCACGCCCCCGCTCCTCCCTTCTCCCCTCCCTCAGGGTTCACCTCCCCACCCCTTCCTCCTTCCTTCTCCCCAGGGTTCACTCTTCCCCCCCACCCCCCAGGGATCCTACTTCTACCTCCTTTTCCCTCCCCCAGGGTTCACTTTCTCTCTCTCCCCTCTTCCTCATCCTCCCCTCCCCCAGGGTTACACTCTTCTCCCACCCCCCATCCTCCGTCTCCCGTCCCCCAGGGGTTCACTCTTCTCCCCCACCCCCTTCCTCCTTCTCCTGTCCCCCAGGGTTCACTCTCCTCCCACCCCTCCTTCCTCCCTTATCCCCCAGGGTTCACTCTTCCTCCCTCCCCCCCAGGGTTCACCTCCCCCCAGTGTTAACTCTCCCCCCACCCCCTTCCCCCTGTCCCTTACAGGGGATCCCTCTCCCCCCCTCCTTCCTCCTTCTCCCTCCCCCAGGGTACACTCTTCTCCCTGTGTATCTCCGGCCGTAATACACT
>NC_091558.1:45153899-45161399 GCF_042767895.1 Penaeus vannamei | reverse complement strand
ACGCCATTGCTGTTAGTAAAGCTATGAAATTACGTATTTTTTGTATTTTTTGAGATAAAAGGTAAAGTTTTAGATATTCTCTTTCAAAATAATCAAACCGGTTTAACATCATCAATCTCCCGGTGCCATGATCAATTTAGGACCACCAGTAGCGCAGTAAAACGGAGGTACCTGGCAACCTCTCTCATAATTACGTAAATGAATAAATAAGTGAATAATAATTACATAAATAAATGAATAAATGAATAAATGAATAAATAAGAGCTTAAAAGGTGCTGAATATCGTCTGCAAACTACCGAACGAGCCAGTTACAGGTACAAACTGCCGATCTGGGTGAAGAATGTATTTACAACACCTAGCCAAATACTTTATTTTGGGTCGACTTAAGTTAAGGAAGAATGTATAGTAGAGGAACTCAAAGTCTACCATACATCATACCTTTAAAACAAAAGCGATAAAGCCAAAAAAAAAGAAAAAAAAAAGGAAAGAAAAGAAAGAAAGAAAGAAAAGAAAGAAAGAAAGAGAAAGAAGGAAAGAAAGAGAAAGAAAGAAAGAAAGAGAAAGGAAGAAAGAAAGAAGACAGAACGAAAGGAAGAAAAAAAGAAGGAAAGAAGACAGAAAGAAAGGAAGAAAAAGAAAGAAAGAAAGAAGACAGAACGAAAGGAAGAAAAGAAAGAAAAAGAAAGAAAGAAGGAAAGAAAGAAAGAAAGAGAGAGAGAGAAAGAAACAAAGAGAAAGAAAGAAAGAAAGAAAAGAAAGAGAAAGAAAGAAAAATAGAAAGAGAAAGAAAGGAAGAATGAAAGAAAGAAAGAAAGAGAAATAAAAAAAGAAAGAGAAAGAAAGAGAAAGAAAGAAAGAAAGAAAAAAGAGAAAGAAAGAACGAAAGAAAGAAAGACAGAAAGAGAGAGAAATAAATAAAGAAAGAAAGAGAAAGAAAGAAAGACAGGAAAAGAAAGAAAGAAAGAAACAGAAAAAGAAAGAAAGATAGAAAGAAACAAACAAAGAAAAAAAGAAAGAAACAAACACAGAAAGAAAGAAAGAAAGAGAAAGAAAGAAAGAAAGAAAAAGAAAGAAAGACAGAAAGAAAAGAAAGAAAAAAAGAAAAAAAGAAAGACAGAAAGAAAGAAAAGAAAGAGAGAAAGAAAGAGAAAGAAAGAAAGAAAAAAAGAGAAAGAAAGAAAGAGAAAAAAGAAGGAAAGAAAGAAGGCGAAATAAAAAGAGAAAGAAAGAAAAAAAAAGAGACAGAAAGAAAGAAAGCGAAATAAAAAAAAGAGAAAGAAAGAAAAAAGAGAAAGAAAGAAATATAAAGAAAGAGAAAGAAAAAAAGGAAGAAAGAAAGAAAGAAAGAAAAAGAAAGAAAGAGAAAGAAAAGAAAAAAAGAAAGAAAGAGAAAGAAAAAAAGGAAGAAAGAAAGAAAAGAAAGAGAAAGAAAGAAAGAAAGAAAGAGAAAGAAAGAAAGAGACAGAAAACGAGCTGGTACTTGCTTGGCCGGGATAATTTCAAAAGCAAAACGAATTCAAATCCATTTTCTGAGGTTTATTTGTAGACTTGACTTCGTGAAGCTAAGTGATTATTGTGAAAAGGTAAGCTCGTCAACCTTACAAGGAGGTCTGGGGTGTTTCTGGACGACGGCTCAGCCAATCCACGACGGACAACACACTCACTCTAATGAACAGCCGGGTTTTGAAACTCTTGTGAGACATGTTCCGAATTCCGTTTCGAACACTCGCTTGATACCACACGTTTTGCATAGGACAAGGCAGATTCGAAGCTCCGTTAGAAGACTTCTGACTGAAACCTCCATTAGTTGAAGCATCGCCGTTGTGTTGTTTTAAAATGCATGATATATTTAAATGAATACTTTAATACGGCGTTGTGTGTGTGGGGGGGGGGGGGGCGGTAACGATAAGGAATTAGCCACAGTATGATTTTATCATTCGTAGCCAATTTATCTGTATATCAAATGTTTCATGCATTTTAACCCGTGGATGGTTCACTCACGGTCAAAAAGCCTTGAACTGAAGCTTGTTCTATACAGAAATGTGTGGTATTAAGTGGTTATTCGAAACGGAATTCGGAACATGTTGAGCTTCGAATCTGTCTTATTCTATACAGAAAAGTTTGGTATTAAGCGGTTGTTCGAAACGGAATTCGAAACATGTTGAAGCTTCGAATCTGTCTTATTCTATACAGAGAAGTGTGGTATTAAGCGGTTGTTCGAAACGGAATTCGGTACATGTTTCACAAGAGCTTCGACCGCGACTGTTCATTGGAGTGTGTTCGTACGTGTGTTGTTGTCGTGGCTTGGCTGACTCGTCGTCCAGAAACAACCCAAGCCTCATCATAGGGGAAGTTTTCTACATTTACTTTCTATGTTCAGCTAGTACATTTAAATTTAAGTGTTTTGTATACTTAGACTACGAAAAAAAACAAGATATTTACTTACTATGCGTCATAAGCTTACCATATAAACCGTGTGGAATTCATGTTGAACAGATTGCGACAGGAACGACGAAGGGAAGGGCAAGAAAACACACGAATATGCCATATTCGTGTGTTTTTTTTGCCCTTCCCTTCGTTGTTCCTGTCGCATATAAACCGTATCCATGTTGACAAATGTAGAAAAGGTATGAATGAGACTGGATATCTTCACAATACAAGAGACGTATTGTGAAGATATCCAGTCTCATTCATACCTTTTCTACACTTACCATATAAGCTGGGATAATCTGTTCATTACTGTGACCATTAATTCATAGCTTAGAGGAGAGCAGTCCTGTACCCAGATCTTTATCTTTTGCTTATCTACGTCACCTCCTGAAAATGTTTCTCTGAAAGATACTCAAGTGTGCTCGCCGTGTTTCATCTGCAACACACAGCTATAAGTGTTCTTTTATGTGTCCTTTGCCACCCCGTGTGTCAAGAATGTGGCTTTGCCTGGCTCGAATTCATCCCTGGGTCTTTTGTAAGAATATTTCTCTCGAAAATTGGATTCAAAGAATTTTATTTTGCGCTTGATGCTTCTGAACATTGCTGCGTTCGTGTATGATTCCATTTTTTTTTTTTGTATTTTGTGCGTTTAGATTATGGAAATACCTCTATCTGACCCATTTTTCTATCTAGCTATGTATTAAACATCTCTCTCTATATATATTACTTACACACACACACACACACACACACACACACACACACACACACACACACATATATATATATATATATATATATATATATATATATATATATATATATATATATATATATTTGTGTGTGTGTGTGTGTGTTTGTGCTTGTTGTGCGTATACCTGCATGTATGTTTTAACACACATACACAACGACACCTTCCCCGCCACACACATCGCCCTCCCCTCCCCCATCCCTCCTCCCCCCACACATCCCCCCTCCCACCCACACATCTACCCCCCCCCCACACACACACATCTACCCCCCCCCTCCCTCCCCACACATCTATCTCCACCCTCTCCCCTCCCCCCCACACACGCCCGTATGCCAGTGCGCATAAACAGATCGGACACTTCGACCAGCCCGGAGCGAGGCGAGGCGAGATATGCTTTGTGTGTGTGGGGGGGGGGGGGAAGGGGGCGGTAACGATGGTGAATTGGCCATAGTATGATTTTATCATTCGTAGCCAATTTATCTGTATATCAAATGTTTCGTGCATTTTAACCCGTGGATGGTTCACTCACGGTCAAAAAGCCTTGAACTGAAGCTTCGAATCTGTCTTATTCTATACAGAAAAGTATGGTATTAAGTGGTTATTCGAAACGGAATTCGGAACATGTTGAAGCTTCGAATCTGTCTTATTCTATACAATAAAGTATGGTATTAAGCGGTTGTTCGAAACGGAATTCGGAACATGTTTCATAAGAGTTTCGACCACGACTGTTCATTGGAGTGTGTTCGTGCGTGTGTTGCCGTCGTGGCTTGGCTGACCCGTCGTCTAGAAACAACCCAAGCCTCATCATAGGGGAAGTTTTCTACATTTACTTTCTATGTTCAGCTAGTACATTTAAATTTAAGTGTCTTGTATAATTAGGCTACGAAAAACAAAACAAAAGATATTTACTTACTATGCGTCATAAGCTTACCATATAAACCGTGTGGAATTCATGTTGAACAGATTCCGACAGGAACAACGAAGGGAAGGGCAAGAAAACACACGAATATGCCATATTCGTGTTTTCTTTTTTTTTTTTGCCCTTCCCTTCGTTGTTCCTGTCGCATATAAACCGTATCCATGTTGACAAATGTAGAAAAGGTATGAATAAGACTGGATATCTTCACAATACAAGAGATGTGAAGATATCCAGTATCATTCATACCTTTTATTTATCTTAAGATACGTATTGTGAAGATATCCAGTCTCATTCATACCTTTTCTACACTTACCATAAAAGCTGGGATAATCTGTTTGTTCTTTACTGTGACCATTAATTCATAGCTTACAGGAGAGCAGTCCTGTACCCAGATCTTTATCTTTTGCTTATCTACTTCACCTCCTGAAAATGTTTCTCTAAAAGATACTCAAGTGTGCTCTCCATGTCTCATCTGCAACATACAGCTATAAGTGTTCTTTTATGTGTCCTTTGCCACCCCGTGTGTCAAGAATGTGGCTTTGCCGGGCTCGAATTCATCCCTGGGTCTTTTGTAAGAATATTTCTCTCGAAAATTGGATTCAAAGAATTTTATTTTGCGCTTGATGCTTCTGACAATTGCTGCGTTTGTGTATGATTCCATTTTTTTTTTGTATTTTGTGCGTTTATATTATGGAAATACCTCTATCTGGCCCATTTTTCTATCTAGCTATCTATTAAACATCTCTCTATATATATATTAATTACACACACACACACACACACACACACACACACACACACACACACACATATATATATATATATATATATATATATATATATATATATATATATATATATATTTGTGTGTGTGTGTGTGTATGTATATGTGTGCGTTTGTGCTTGTACGCATGTATATGTGCGTATACCTGCACTTATATTTTAACACACACACACAACGACACCCTTCCCCCCCACACACATCTGCCCCCCCCCCCCTCCCCCATCCCTCCCCCCCACACATCTGCCCCCCCCCCCTATCTGTTCATTAGAGTGTGCGCTCAATGATATGCTAATGCTTCTCGATGCTGCATGAGGAAGGGGCGTACTAAGACGCTGCAGGAGGAGGTTTGCGTGTTGCAATCGTGCAGCTGATTGAGAGTCGGTTCTCTCGTTGACGCTGCGGCGGTGGGCGGGTGTCACGGGCGGGACTGGGGAAGGAAAATGGGAAGGAAAATGCGCCCACGGTTTTATTTTTATGTGAGTTGTCTCGGTGCGGCAGCCTTTAGGGGAATGAAGTGGGAAGGTCTTCAAGAAATTATTGACTTGGAAGGGTTTTTTAAAAAGAAATTATTGACTTGGACGGTTTTTAAGAAATTATCAACTACGAAGGTTTTTAAGAAATTATCAACTGGGAAGGTTTTTAAGAAATTTTCAATGAAGGTTTAAAAAATATATCAACTGGGAAGGTTTTAAAAAAAATTATCAACTTGGAAGGTTTTTAAGAAATTATTGACTTGGAAGGTTTTTAAGAAATCAACTTTGAAAATTTTAAGAAATCAACTGGGAAGGTTTTTAAGAAATGAGTTATCAGCTGGAAAGGTAAAAAAAAAAAAAAAGATTATCAACTGGGAAAGGTTTTTTATCGCCAGCTGGGAACTATTTTGATTTTATTTGAATCAGATGACATAATTGAACTATTTTGATTTTATTTGATTCAGATGACATACTTTTTTACCAACTGGATTTGCCTAAATATCCAACGGGGAACTTGTCATTTAATTATCTTTTTATTCCTGATTGTTAGATTCCGAAGAGAAAGATAGGGAAGAGAAAGACATTTTAATTAGTTATTTATTAAGAGATATTTCTAGAATGCGATTCGTGATTCTCGGTTCAGTAAAAGCGCTGTCACACTAACACTTTTTTCCGTATATATATATATATATATATATATATATATATATATATATATATATATATATATATATATATATATATATATATATATATTTTTTTTTTTTTTTTTTTTTTTACAATTTTCTGAAATTTTGTCCATTTTTGGGCGAATTGTCGATTCTCCAGTCAGACGATAATGATCGTTTCCGTCTGAAAAAAATAGAAAACGTCAATTTTTTTTTTTTTTTTTTCTTTACAATTTTCTGAAATTTTGTCCATTTTTAGGCGAATTGTCGATTCTCCAGTCAGTCGATAATGATCGTTTCCGTCTGAAAACCTTTCCGTCAACTTTTTCAGCCAAGTATAGTCAGATCAAGAGCTATATTCGAGAATGTTTGTATTTATGTTAAATAAGATTGTGAAAAAAATGACGGGAAAAAGTGCTCGTGTGACAGCACCGTAACAGCTGTTCCAGATCTTACAGGAACAAAACACAAAACTGAATTCCAACTTTAATCGGTTTATAATCATAATGACAACTGAACAAAGCCTTGAACATATTAAATGAACTACTACTAAACTGGTTCACCTTACAGGAACAAATTACAAAACTGAATTCCAACTTTAATCGGTTTATAATCATAATGACAACTGAACAAAGCCTTGAACATATTAAATGAACTACTACTAAACTGGTTCCCCTTACAGGAACAAAATACAAAACTGAATTCCAACTTCAAATCGGTTCATAATCATAACCACAACTGGACAAAACCCTTGAACATATAACATAAAGAACCGCTAAACCGGTTCACCTTACATTAACAAATTACAAAACTGAATTCTAACTTTAATCGGTTCATAATCATAATCACAACTGAACAAAACCTTGAATATATAACATGAAGAACCATTAAGCCGGTTCACCTTACATGAACAAAATACAAAACTGAATTCCAACTTCAAATCGGTTCATAATCATAACCACAACTGGACAAAACCCTGGAACATATTACATAAAAAACACTAAACTGGTTAACCTTACAGGAACAAAATACAAAACTGAATTCTAACTTCAAATCGGTTCATAATCATAACCACAACTGAACAAAACCTTGAACACATTAAATAAAGAACCACTAAACTGGTTCACAGTTATAATCACAACTAAACTGTACATGAACTATTTACGTGCAAATCCTTACTTGTTTATTACGAAAACTCCCGCCTCTCTTTGAACGTATAAAAAACCCATTCAGTTTTGTTCTTTCTCTGCAATGAATAGCCTAGAACACACAGCTGTAAAGGAGCTATGACCTATACATATGAACGTTATATACCCAAGAGTTAGTCAAAGACCTTTAATACGAATAACGACAAGAACAGAAAGAAAGAATCGATAAAAAATAAAAAAAAAAAAAAAAAAAAACAGATAACCTAGAATCAGAAAGAAACAGAAAGAAAGAATCGATAAAAATAACAAAAAAAAAAAAACAGATA
>NC_091558.1:45141399-45146399 GCF_042767895.1 Penaeus vannamei | reverse complement strand
CATTTTCTATCGTTATTCTTTTATTTCATTTTCTATCGTTATTCTTTTATTTCATTTTCTATCGTTATTCTTTTTATTTCATTTTCTATCGTTATTCTTTTATTTCATTTTCTATCGTTATTCTTTTATTTCATTTTCTATCGTTATTCTTTTATTTCATTTTCTATCGTTATTCTTTTATTTCATTTTCTATCGTTATTCTTTTATTTCATTTTCTATCGTTATTCTTTTATTTCATTTTCTATCGTTATTCTTTTATTTCATTTTCTATCGTTATTCTTTTATTTCATTTTCTATCGTTATTCTTTTATTTCATTTTCTATCGTTATTCTTTTATTTCATTTTCTATCGTTATTCTTTTATTTCATTTTCTATCGTTATCCTTTTATTTCATTTTCTATCGTTATTCTTTTATTTCATTTTCTATCGTTATTCTTTTATTTCATTCTCTATCGTTATTCTTTTATTTCATTTTCTATCGTTATTCTTTTATTTCATTTTCTATCGTTATTCTTTTATTTCATTTTCTATCGTTATTCTTTTATTTCATTTTCTATCGTTATTCTTTTATTTCATTTTCTATCATTATTCTTTTATTTCATTTCATTTTCTATCGTTATTCTTTTATTTCATTTTCTATCGTTATTCTTTTATTTCATTTTCTATCGTTATTCTTTTATTTCATTTTCTATCGTTATTCTTTTATTTCATTTTCTATCGTTATTCTTTTATTTCATTTTCTATCGTTATTCTTTGTTTTTTGCTTATATATAAAATCACATATTTACCTCCTATAATATATATATTTCAGCTATCCATTACCTACAGATTCCAAATACGTAATAAAAAAAAACAGTCTAAACAAAGACAATAAACTACAATCAGAAAAAAAAATCTCAGATTCTAGAATTATGAAACAATAAGCCACACAACACGAACAAACAAACAAACACGATCAAGACAATAAGGAATATTCTTATTAAAGAGGTTTACCGTAGATTTGGCTACAGTGTGACACCATCTTGGCTCTCTAGGAAAGTCTAGAGATACTAATCTTTTTATCATCTTATTCTTCTGCTTTCTTAGTTTTCTTTTTTATGATTTTACTTTTTTTGGACCGTGTTTGTGTTGTTCGATTTTTATCAGTTCAACAGAAGCGGAGAAAGAGCTAAAAAGTCGTTATGTTAATTCTGTTTTTTCTTTAAGAAGAATGGGGTGAAGTTCATCTGTCTTATCTTGGCTAGAAAAAAAGAAAGAAAAATATTTTGATTTATAAACTTTGTCTGCCTTTCTCTCTCTCTTTCTCTTTCTCTCGCTTCCTCTCTCTCTCTCTCTCTCGTTCTATCTATCTATCTATCTATATCTCTCTCATCCTCTCTCTGACCTCCCCCCTCTCTCTCTCCCTTCTCCCTCTTTCTCTCTCTCTCTCCCTCACAACTCCTCTACCTCCCCCTCTAATATTTTCTCTTTCTCTTTCTCCTCGTTTTCTCTCCCTCCCTCTCTCTTTCTCTTTCTCTTTCTCTCTCTCTTCCTCTCGCTCTCTCTCGCTCTCTCTCTCTCTCTCTCTCTCTCTCTCCTCTCCTCTCCTCTCCTCTCCTCTCCTCTCCTCTCCTCTCCTCTCCTCTCCCCTCCTCTCCTCTCTCTCTCTCTCTCTCTCTCTCTCTCTCTCCCTATCTTTTTCTCTCTCCTCTCCCCTCCTCTCCTCTCTCTCTCGCTCTCTCTCCTCTCCCCTCCTCTTCTCTCTCTCTCTCTCTCTCTCTCTCTCTCTCTCTCTCTCCTCTCTCTCTCTCTCTCGTTATTTCCTCCCTGTCCCTGTCTCCTATACCTAACCATCCCTATATTTTTTTTCCTATGTACATATAGACCTGGACGCAAAAAAACATTTCTGTTGGCCATGTCTTGAGTCTATATGGAAGAGACATCGTAGACATCCAGAGACAAATCAGAAGGAAGTCACAAGAGCCAAGAAAGAGGAAAGAGATATGTGAGAGTCCATTTAAGAGTATTCTAAGATTTGTTATGTGTTGTGGTCCTTCAGGCGTTATAACATTTTCCAGGTTGTAGAAGACTGACGACAATCATTATAAAGTACACCGTGACTGGGATGTACTTCATCTTAACTATACACGTGTGCAATGGGCTGGAATTAATAATTGTACTGTTGGCTGGAATCCTCATCCTGCTCTGAAATCCTTTCTGTGCTCTGAAATCCTCGATGTTCACTGAAAACCTCTTCTTGCTCTGAAATCCTCTTTGTGCACTGAAATCCTCTCTGTGCTCTGAAATCCTCGATGTTCACTGAAAACCTCTTCTTGCTCTGAAATCCTCTCTGTGCTCTGAAATCCTCGATGTTCACTGAAAACCTCTTCTTGCTCTGAAATCCTCTCTGTGCTCTGAAATCCTCGATGTTCACTGAAAACCTCTTCTTGCTCTGAAATCCTCTCTGTGCTCTGAAATCCTCTCTGTGCTCTGAAATCCTCTCTGTGCTCTGAAATCCTCTCTGTGCTCTGAAATCCTCTCTGTGCTCTGAAATCCTCTCTGTGCTCTGAAATCCTCTCTGTGCTCTGAAATCCTCTCTGTGCTCTGAAATCCTCTCTGTGCTCTGAAATCCTCTCTGTGCTCTGAAATCCTCTCTGTGCTCTGAAATCCTCTCTGTGCTCTGAAATCCTCTCTGTGCTCTGAAATCCTCTCTGTGCTCTGAAATCCTCTCTGTGCTCTGAAATCCTTGATGTTCACTGAAAACCTCTTCTTGCTCTGAAATCCTCTCTGTGCTCTGAAATCCTTGATGTTCACTGAAAACCTCTTCTTGCGCTGAAATCCTCTCTGTGCTCTGAAATCCTCGATGTTCACTGAAATCCTCTTCCTGCTCTGAAATCCTTTCTGTGCTCTGAAATCCTCGATGTTCACTGAAAACCTCTTCTTGCTCTGAAATCCTTTTTGTACACTGAATTCCTCGGTTTACTGAAAACCTCTTCCTGCTCTGAAATCCTCTTTGTGTACTGAATCCTCGATGTTCACTGAAATCCTCATCCTGCTCTTAAATCCTCTTTGTGTACTGAAATCTCCAATGTTCACTGAAAACCCCATCCTGCTCTGAAATCCTCGATGTTCACTGAAAACTTCTTCTTGCTCTGAAATCCTCTTTGTACACTGAATTCCTCCGTTTACTGAAAACCCCATCCTGCTCTGAAATCCTCTTTGTGCAATGAAATCCTCTCTATGCTCTGAAATCCTCGATGTTCACTGAAATCCTCTTCTTGCTCTGAAATCCTCTTTGTGCTTTGAAATCCTCGATGTTCACTGAAAACCCCATCCTGCTCTGAAATCCTTTTTGTGCTCTGAAATCCTCAATGTTCACTGAAATCCTCGATTTTCACTGAAAACCTCTTCCTACTCTGAAATCCTCTTTGAGTACTGAAATCTCCAATGTGCACTGAAATCCTCGACTTTCACTGAAGTCCCCCACAGCATACGTAAGGATTTACCGCAGGATTTAACAAGGATGGGAGACATTAAATCCTTGTCTGGATTACATCGAAACGGCAAAAGGCAGTAGTGTAAAGGGAAGAATCTTTACAAAAGGAATAGATCAATAAAAAGATAAATAAATAAAGGATAAATAAATGAATATAAAAAACGGATAGATTAATGAACAAATAAAGAAATAGATAGATATATAAATAAATCAATTCCTGGATGAATAGATAGACAGATAGATAGATATTTAGATAGATATATATATATACAGATATAGATAGACACAGAGGCAGATAGATAGATAGATAGATAGATAGACTTATTAGATAGATAGACATATATACTGATATAGATAGACCGACAGGCTGATAGATGAATAAATACAGACACAGATATAGATAGACAGACAGGCAGATAGACATAGATACACTAATAGACAAATACATAGACAGAGTGATAGACAATTAGACAGACAGGGAGATAGACATAGATAGACTGATAGACAAATAGATAGACAGACAGACAGATACACATAGATAGACTGATAGACAAATAGATAGACAGACAAACAGATATACATAGATAGACTGATAGACAAATAGACAGACAGGCAGATACACAGATAGACAAATAGATAATCAGACAGATAGACTGATAGACAGACAGGCAGATAGACATAGACAGACTGATAGACAAAAAGACAGACAGACAGATAGACAGATAGAAAAACAGGCACAGGCAGATAGACAGATAGACAGACAAGCAGATAGACAGACAAACAGATACACATAGATAGACTGATAGACAAACAGACAGACAGACAGATAGACAGATAGCAAAACAGGACAAATCTAATGGGAATAAAACTTTCAAAATTTCAGTTCATTAAAAACTCTCAGTCAAAAAGTAAGTTGAATAACATTGTCAAAAGAAGTAGAAGGAAAGGGAAATAATCATATTAAGGGTGAACAGAAGAGTGAACAGAAGAGTGAACAGAAGAGTGAACAGAAGAGTGAACAGAAGAGTGAACAGAAGAGTGAACAGAAGAGTGAACAGAAGAGTGAACAGAAGAGTGAACAGAAGAGTGAACAGAAGGGTGAACAGAAGAGTGAACAGAAGGGTGAACAGAAGAGTGAACAGAAGAGTGAACAGAAGAGTGAACAGAAGAGTGAACAGAAGAGTGAACAGAAGTTGGATCAAAGTACTGGAATTAAGAGAAAATTCCGAAAGAAAAATATTTTTTTTTTATCAGCTGGAGAGGGTAGAGCGTAGGCGTAATATATTTCCATATTTCTTTCTTTGTGTTCTTTCTTTTTCTTCTGTCTTTCTTTCTGTCCCTTTTTCATTCTCTCACTCTCACTCGCTTTCTCTATCTCTATCTCTCTCTTTCTCTCTCTCTCTCTCCCTCTATATCTCTCTCGCTCTGCCTCTTTCTCCCCCCCCCCCCTCTCTCTCTATCTCCTTCTCTCCTTCGCCTCACCTCCTCTCCCTCTCTCTCTCCTTCTACCTCTAACTCTTTCTCT
>NC_091558.1:45131399-45136399 GCF_042767895.1 Penaeus vannamei | reverse complement strand
GGGGACATCTCAGCGGGACTGGGTCACATGTGCTTGGCAGGGTGTGGTGTTGTTGCGGAGGCGTATAAGTTCGCTTTCACCGCTGCCGCCAGTTGTAAGAGCCCAAATGTTGGGTCCTACAAGAGTTGGTAGATGGCGAGCTTAGGGTTTAAGATAGACAACCAAGATGTCTTGACTCCTTTACTGAATAAGATGTTGGAGTGCGGCAGCTCCTCGGAGCAAGCTGTTGCTCCTTAGCTCCCCGCAGGGAGTCTGCCTGATCTCCTGTACAATGGTTTAAAGATTGCACCAAGTCACGTTGTTAGCATGTGACGAACGGTGATGAACAAGGAAGCGTTGCAACAATACATAGCTCTTCTGGAAGAGATAGACAACACAACATTCTAATGTCTGGTGAGGCAAGAAGAGAGGAATGAACAGAGGAAGCAATGGTCAGGCGTATATGCATATGTATATGTATGTGCGAAGATTCGTATGTGACACACATGTAAGATTATATATATATGTATCATATAGTAATTAGATATAGATAAAACTGAGTTACAATATATATATATATATATATATATATATATATATATATATATATATATATATATATGTGTGTGTGTGTGTGTGTGTGTGTGTGTGTGTGTATGAGTGTGTCTGTGTGTGTGTGCATGTGTATATGAGTATGTGTTACGCGTATGTATCATCATGTGCGTGTACATATACGCGTGTCCGTACGTACGAGTGTGAATATGCGTTCCTCTTTGCGTTCCCCGTTCCTCGCCGACCCTCACCGCCGCTCCAGCTGACATCCGCCAGGCAAGTTGTTTACGTAGGGAAGCTAAATCAATATATATCTTTGTTTACAAGAGGGCTACGGACGTATTTTCAGAGGCTCCATGTTGGGAATAAATTACGCGCAGGAATTGTCACAAGTTTTAAACACATTAATCTTTTTGAGCATATTATCATTGAGTAATTATGTATGTTATAAAAATCTAATTTGCATTCATTATGTCTTTGGAGGTTCTGTTTTATAAGGAAATTGAGATAGGGAGAGGGAGAGAGAGACAGATAGGAGGGAGAGAGAGACAGAGAGGAGGGAGAGAGACAGAGAGGAGGGAGAGAGAGACAGATAAGAGGGAGAGAGAGACAGAGAGAGAGAGAGAGAAGAGAGAGAGAGAGAGAGAGAGAGGAGAGAGAGAGAGAGAGAGAGAGAGAGAGAGAGAGAGAGAGAGAGAGAGGAGAGAGAGAGAGAGAAGAGAGAGAGGAGAGAGAGAGAGAGAGAGAGAGACAGAGAGACAGAGAGAGAGAGAGAGAGAGAGAGAGAGAGAGAGAGAGAGAGAGAGAGAGAGAGAGAGAGAGAAGAGAGAGAGAGAGAGAGAGAGAGAGAGAGAGAGAGAGAGGAGAGAGAGAGAGAGAGAAGAGAGAGAGGAGAGAGAGAGAGAGAGAGAGAGAGAGAGAGAGAGAGAGAGAGAGAGAGAGAGAGAGAGAGACCGAGCGAGCGATTTCTTTTTCCTCTTCTTCTATTTCTTCTTTTCTTGTATTTCTTCTTCTTTCTTCTTCTCTTCTTCTCTTTCATCCCTTTTCTCTTTCTCCTTCATTCTTCTTCTTCCTTCTATATGCCCATAACAATAATGATTTCATTTATCTATTCAAAAAAACACACAAAAAAACAGCCAGTGTTTTATGTCTTCATCTTCTTTTTAATCTTTTTCTTTTTCTTATTCTTTTTCACCTTTCTTCTTCTTCCTCTTCATTCTATCTAACCAAAACAATAGGACTTTCATTTATCAGTTTACGTAGATAGTAATTATATCTTCTCCCTTTTCAAACTAGTCCCATAATACTCCACCAACCCCGTCCTCTTCTCCCTCTTCCTCCTCCTCTTCTCACTCTGAATCATCTTCTTTATCTCTCTCTCTCTCTTTTTTCTTCTTTTTATTCCGCTCACAGTACTTCATTTATTCTTCCACTTCCTTTTCATCAACTTCTCTTTTTCAGCTTCCGCAGTACTCCACCCTCCCGTCTCCATCTTCCTCCTCCTCCTCCTCCTTCTCTTCTTCCTCCTCCTCCTCCCCCTCTTCATTCCATCCTCCTCTTTTTTTTCTCCTCCCCCTTCTCCTCCTTCTCCCACTCCTCCCCTCTCCTTCCCCCTCCTCCCCCTCCTCCTCCTCCCCCCTACCTTCTCCTCCCCCTCCTCCTCCTCTTCCCCCTCCTCCTCCTCTCCCTCCCCCCCTCTCTTCTCCCCCTCCTCCCCCTCCTCCCCCCCCTCCCTTCTCCTCCCCCTCCCTCCTCCTCCTCCTCCTCCTCCTCCTTCTTCCAGCTCCCACAGTACTCCACCCTCCCGTCTCCTCCTTCTCTCCTCCCCTCTCTCCTCCTCCTCCTTCTTTCCAGCTCCCACAGTACTCCACCCTCCCCTTCTCCATCTTCCTCTCCCTCCCTCTCCCCCTCCCTCCTCCCTTTATCCCCCTCCCTCCTCCTCCTCCTCCTTCTCCCCCCACCTCCCCCTCTCTTCTCCCTCCCCCTCCTCCCCCCTCCCCCTCCTCTTCTCCCTCCCCCCTCTCCCCCTCCCCCCTCCCACCTCCTCTCATCTCCCCTCCCCCTCCCTCCCCCCACCTCCTTCTCCCCCCTCCCTCCCCCTCCCTACCCTCCACCCACCCCCCTCCCTCCTCCTCCCTCCTTCCTCCCACCTCCTCCTCCTTCCTCCTCCTCCTTCTCCTCCTCCTCCCACCTCCTGTTTTCCCCGAGGCCCTTCCCTCGTGGACACCGATGCTCGCGCTATGCTAAGAGGAGGAAGGAACTGCGTGATCCGATTAACTACCATAATAAAGGTCCGGATTAATGTTATTATCATATCCGGAGGCGAGTTTCCCGGCGGTCTACGAACAAGGTGGGGACGGTGGGTCGTGCTTATATTCATGCTCGGTGTTCTCGCTTATTCTTATTTATCATAGTCTTTCGCTTATACGTATTTATCATAATCTCTCACTTGTATCTATATCTATATTAATATAGGTGAAAATATCAAACATGACTAATATGAAGTACAAGTATAAGTGAAACTATGAAGTATAAGTATAAGTAAAAGATTATTATATATAAGTTTAAGTGAGAATACAGAGCATAAATATAAATATATAGATATAAATATAAATATAAATAATTTCTCACTTGTATTGGTACTTATATTTATGCTCTGTATTTTCACTTATATATAATAATCTTTCACTTATACTCATACTTCATAGTTTCACTTATATTTGTACTTCATATTAGTTATGTTTGATATTTATACTTATACGTATTTATCATAATCTCTCACTTATATTGGTACTTCTATTTATGCTCTGTATTCTCACTTATACTTATTTATCATATTCTTTCACTTATATTTATACTTCATAGTTTCACTTATACTTGTACTTCATATTAGTTATGTTTGATATTCTTCTATATTCTCACTTATACTTATTTATCATAATCTCTCACTTGTATTGGTACTTATATTCATACTCTGTATTCTCACTTATACTTATAGATCATAATCTCTCACTTATACTTAAACTTCATAGTTTCATTTATACTTGTACTTCATATTACTTATGTTTGATATTCTCACCTATACTTATATATCATAATCTCTTACATACTTATACTTGATATTCTCACTTATAATTGCACTTCATATTACTTATGTTTTATATTGTTACTTATACTTATATATCCTAATCTCTCACATATACTTATATATCCTAATCTCTCACTTATACTTATACTTCAAATTCTTAGTTCATATACTTCCTTATACTTATACTTAATATTATTCTACCTTATATTTCATGTTCTCACTTATACTTATATTTCATACTTTTTAATGCATACTTATACTGCATATTCTTAATCAGTATTCATATTTCATATTACTTATACTTCATAATCTATTTTAAACTTATAATTTACATTCTAAATTATACATGCACTTCACATTCCCATGCATGTTTACACTGCATATTCTTAGTTAATGAAGAATGAAAATGAATGGAAAAAAAACACTCTACCGTGCTGATACTATGGTAGAAAAAAAATACACAATGCACAAACTAGATTCTTCAATAAATCTAGTTTGTGAATTGTATAATACATGTATAATATAATACAATATCAAGTATAATACATACTTCTTATGTACAGTGAAATACCCTTTGTCTATAAAATTTAAAGGGAAAACATAACATATCTTTCTTTCATTTTCCATGTGACTTCCCTAAATAATATTCCTTCTATGAATGCCATTATACTGCTATTCGAAATTAAATGGAATTTACCTGCTATCGGAACAAGAAAAAAAAAATAATGTAACTAGTTTTCACAAATAGTTTTCCTCAATATTATTCATAGTCTGACGACCAAGGATATCGTCATTAGAAATTGAATTAGGATGGATTTTACCTGCTGTCTGAATTGCTTTAGAAACTAGATATTGTACTAACCAGCTATCTGAATAGCTATAGAAAATAAATAGTGTTGCTAATATTCTTGGCTACCAGTATATTGTCATTAGAAATTGAATTTGGCTGAAATTTACCAGCTATCTGAGTAGATTTTGAAAATGAATAGTGTTGCTAATATTCTTGGCTACTAGTATATTGTCATTAGAAATTGAATTTGGGTGAAATTTACTTGCTGTCTGAATAGCTTTAGAAAATAGATATTGTTGCTAATATTCTTGGCTATCAGTATATTGTCATTAGAAATTGAGTTTGGCTGAAATTTACCTGCTGTCTGAATAGCTTTAGTAAATAGATAGTGTTGCTAATATTCTTGGCTACCAGTATATTGTCATTAGAAATTGAGTTTGGCTGAAAATTACCTGCTATCTGAGTATCTTTAGAAAATGAATATTGTTGCTAATATTCTTGGCTACTAGTATATTGTCATTAGAAATTGAGTTTGGCTGAAAATTACCAGCTATCTGAATAGCTTTTGAAAATGAATAGTGTTACTAATAT
>NC_091558.1:45116399-45118899 GCF_042767895.1 Penaeus vannamei | reverse complement strand
TCCACTTCTTCCCTCCTTCTCCCTCTCTTCTTCATCTTTATCGACGTTTTTCCACTTCTTCCCTCCTTCCTCCCTCTCTTCTTCATCTTCATCGGCGTTCTTCCTCTTCCACTTCTTCCCTCCTTCCCCCTCTCTTCTTCATCTTTATCGGCGTTCTTCCCCTTGCACTTCTTCCCTCCTTCCCCCTCTCTTCTTCATCTTCATCGCCGTTCTTCCACTTCCACTTCTTCCCTCCTTCCCCCTCTCTTCTTCATCTTCATCGCCGTTCTTCCACTTCCACTTCTTCCCTCCTTCCCCCTCTCTTCTTCATCTTCATCGCCGTTCTTCCCCTTCCACTTCTTCCCTCCTTCCCCCTCTCTTCTTCATCTTCATCGGCGTTCTTCCCCTTCCACTTCTTCCCTCCTTCCCCCTCTCTTCTTCATCTTCATCGACGTTCTTCCCCTTCCACTTCTTCCCTCCTTCCTCCCTCTCTTCTTCATCTTCATCGCCGTTCTTCCCCTTCCACTTCTTCCCTCCTTCCCCTCTCTCTTCTTCATCTTCATCGACGTTCTTCCCCTTCCACTTCTTCCCTCCTTCTTCCCTCTCTTCTTCATCTTCATCGCCGTTCTTCTCCTTCCACTTCTTCCCTCCTTGACCCTCTCTTTTCCATCTTCATCGCCGTTCTTCCCCTTCCACTTCTTCCCTCCTTCCCTCTCTCTTCTCCAACTGCATCGACGTTCTTCCCCTTCCACTTCTTCCCTCCTTCTCCCTCTCTTCTTCATCTTCATCGCCGTTCTTCCCCTTCCACTTCTTCCCTCCTTCCCTCCTCTCTTCTTCATCTTCATCGGTGTTCTTCCCCTTCCACTTCTTCCCTCCTTCCCTCCTCTCTTCTTCATCTTCATCGGCGTTCTTCCCCTTCCACTTCTTCCCTCCTTCCCCCTCTCTTCTTCATCTTCATCGGTGTTCTTCCCCTTCCACTTCTTCCCTCCTTCTCCCTCTCTTCTTCATCTTCATCGGCGTTCTTCCCCTTCCACTTCTTCCCTCCTTCCCCTCTCTTCTTCATCTTCATCGCCGTTCTTCCACTTCCACTTCTTCCCTCCTTCTCCCTCTCTTCTTCATCTTCATCGGCGTTCTTCCCCTTCCACTTCTTCCCTCCTTCTCCCTCTCTTCTTCATCTTCATCGCCGTTCTTCCCCTTCCACTTCTTCCCTCCTTCTCCCTCTCTTCTTCATCTTCATCGACGTTCTTCCCCTTCCACTTCTTCCCTCCTTCCCCCTCTTTTCTTCATCCTCTTCCCTCTTCCACTTCTTCCCTCCTTCTCCCTCTCTTCTTCATCTTCATCGGCGTTCTTCCCCTTCCACTTCTTCCCTCCTTCTCCCTCTCTTCTTCATCTTCATCGCCGTTCTTCCCCTTCCACTTCTTCCCTGCTTCTCCCTCTCTTCTTCATCTTCATCGCCGTTCTTCCCCTTCCACTTCTTCCCTCCTTCCCCCTCTCTTCTTCGTCTTCATCGCCGTTCTTCCACTTCCACTTCTTCCCTCCTTCCCCCTCTCTTCTTCATCTTCATCGACGTTCTTCCCGTTCCACTTCTTCCCTCCTTCCCCCTCTCTTCTTCATCTTCATCCCCCTTCTTCCACTTCCACTTCTTCCCTCCTTCCCCTCTCTCTTCTTCATCTTCATCGCCGTTCTTCCCCTTCCACTTCTTCCCTCCTTCCCCCTCTCTTCTTCATCTTCATCGCCGTTCTTTCTCTTCCACTTCTTCCCTCCTTCCCCCTCTCTTCTTCATCTTTATCAGCGTTTTTCCCCTTCCACTTCTTCCCTTCTTCGCCCTCTCTTCTTCATCTTCATCGCCGTTCTTCCACTTCCACTTCTTCCCCCTCTCTTCTTCATCTTCATCGACGTTCTTCCCCTTCCACTTCTTCCCTCCTTCCCCCTCTCTTCTTCATCTTCATCGACGTTCTTCCCCTTCCACTTCTTCCCTCCTTCCCCCTCTCTTCTTCATCTTTATCGGCGTTCTTCCCCTTCCACTTCTTCCCTCCTTCCCCCTCTCTCTTCTTCATCTTCATCGCCGTTCTTCCCCTTCCCCTTCTTGCCTCCTTCCCCCTCTCTTGTTCATCTTCATCGACGTTCTTCCCCTTCCACTTCTTCCCTCCTTCCCCCTCTCTTCTTCATCGACGTTCTTCACCTTCCACTTCTTCCCTCCTTCCCCGTCTCTTCTTCATCTTCATCGACGTTCTTCCCGTTCCACTTCTTCCCTCATTCGCCCCTCTCTTCTTCATCTTTATCGCCGTTCTTCCCCTTCCACTTCTTCCCTCCTTCTTCCCTCTCTTCTTCATCTTTATCGGCGTTCTTCCCCTTCCACTTCTTCCCTCCTTCCCCCTCTCTCTTCTTCATCTTCATTGACGTTTTTCCCCTTCCACTTCTTCCCTCCTTCGCCCCTCTCTTCTTTATCTTCATCGCCGTTCTTCCCGTTCCACTTCTTCCCTCCTTCCCCCCTCTCTTCTTCATCTTCATCGACGTTCTT
>NC_091558.1:45068498-45080998 GCF_042767895.1 Penaeus vannamei | reverse complement strand
TGCTTATTTTTGAATTTTTTGGTTTCGCAACCTCTATTTCCCTCCTCCTCATCCACGGGATATATATTGACACCCACTACACCCTCCCCTTCCCTTTCCAAAGACACTCGGTGGGCCGGAGTGAGAGCCGTGACTCAGCTGACTCAGACGAGCGCCGGCGGGGGACGAACAGCTGCTGAGGAAGGATCAATGGCCAGGGTTTTTTTTGTTGTGTTTTTGGGGTTTTGATTCCTTTTTTTGTGTGTGTTTTTTCGGTTTTGATTTTTTTTTTGTTTTTTTTTTGGTTTTAGTTCTTTTTTTGTATGTTTTTTTTTTAGGTTTTAATTCTTTGTGTGTGTGTGTTTTTTGTGGGGTCGATTTTTTTGTTTATTGTTTTTTTTTTCGATTTCGTTTCGTTCGTCCTTTGTTTATTTTTGTGTTTTTTATTCCTCCTTCGATTTTTTTTTTTTTTTTTTTGCTTATTTTTGAATTTTTTGGTTTCGCAACCTCTATTTCCCTCCTCCTCATCCACGGGATATATATTGACACCCACTACACCCTCCCCTTCCCTTTCCAAAGACACTCGGTGGGCCGGAGTGAGAGCCGTGACTCAGCTGACTCAGACGAGCGCCGGCGGGGGACGAACAGCTGCTGAGGAAGGATCAATGGCCAGGGTTTTTTTTGTTTTTTTAGGGGGTTTTGATTCTTTTTTGTGTTTTTTTTTTAGGTTTTTCTAATTTTATTTGGTGTTTTTTTTTTAGGTTTTAATTCCTTTTTTGTGTTTTTTTGGGGGGTCAATTTTTTTTTTTTTTTTGGTTTCGTTCGTCCTTTGTTTATCTTCGTGTTTTTTGGGTTTCGATTTTTTTTTTTTTTGCTTATTTTTGTGTTTTTTCGGTTTTCGATTTTTTTTTTTTTTGCTTATTTTGGATTTTTTCTCCTCCTCATCCACAGGATATATATTGACACCCACTACACCTCCCTTCCCTTTCCAAAGACACTCGGTGGGCCGGAGTGAGAGCCGTGACTCAGCTGACTCAGACGAGCGCCGGCGGGGGACGAACAGCTGCTGAGGAAGGATCAATGGCCAGGGTTTTTTTTTGTGTGGTTTTGGGGGGTTTAATTTATTTATTTATTTATTTATTTTTTTTTTAGGTTTTGATTTATTTGTGTGTGTTTTTTTTAGGGTTTTGATTTATTATTATTTTTTTTTTTAGGGTTTAATTTCTTTTTTTGTGTTTTTTTAGGGTTTAGTTCCTTTTTGTGTGTTTTTTTTAGGTTTTAATTCTTTGTGTGTGTGTGTGTTTTTCTTTCTGGTGCGAGTCAATTTTTTTGTTTATTGTTTTTTTTTCTGTTTCGTTTCGTTCGTCCTTTGTTTATTTTTGTGTTTTTTATTCCTCCTTCGATTTTCTTTTTTTTTTTTTTTTTTTTTTTTTTTGCTTATTTTTGAATTTTTTGGTTTCGCAACCTCTATTGACCTCCTCCTCATCCACGGGATATATATTGACACCCACTACACCCTCCCCTTCCCTTTCCAAAGACACTCGGTGGGCCGGAGTGAGAGCCGTGACTCAGCTGACTCAGACGAGCGCCGGCGGGGGACGAACAGCTGCTGAGGAAGGATCAATGGCCAGGGTTTTTTTTTGTTTTTTTTAGGGTTTAATTCATTTTTTGTGTGTTTTTTTAGGGTTTAATTCTTTTTTTGTGTGTGTTTTTTTAGGGTTTTGATTCCTTTTTTGTGTTTTTTTTTAGGTTTTTCTAATTTTTTTGGTGTTTTTTTTTTTAGGTTTTAATTCCTTTTTTGTGTTTTTTGGGGTCAATTTTTTTTTTTTTTTTTTTTTTTTCGTCCCTTTGTTTATCTTCAGTTTTTTTGGTTTCGATTTTTTTTTTTTTTTTTTTTGCTTATTTTTGTGTTTTTTTTCGGTTTCGAATTTTTTTTTTTTTTGCTTATTTTTGGATTTTTTCTCCTCCTCATCCGCGGGATATATATTGACACCCACTACACCCTCCCCTTCCCTTTCCAAAGACACTCGGTGGGCCGGAGTGAGAGCCGTGACTCAGCTGACTCAGACGAGCGCCGGCGGGGGACGAACAGCTGCTGAGGAAGGATCAATGGCCAGGGTTTTTTTTGTGTGTGGTTTTGGGGGGTTTAATTTATTTATTTATTTATTTTTTTTTTAGGGTTTTGATTCTTTTTTTGTGTTTTTTTTTTAGGTTTTGATTCCTTTTTTTGTGTTGTGTTTTTTAGGGTTTAGTTCATTTTTATGTGTGTTTTTTTAGGGTTTAATTTATTTTTTGTGTTTTTTTTAGGGTTTTGATTCCTTTTTTGGGTGTTTTTACGGTTTTGATTTATTTTTTGTGTGTTGTGTGGTTTTAGGGTTTAATTTCCTTTTTTGTGTGTGTTTTGTTTAGGGTTTTGATTCGTTTTTTGTGTGTTTTTTTGGTTTTAATTCCTTTTTTGTGTTTTTTTTTTTGGTTTTAGTTCTTTTTTTGTATGTGTTTTTTTTTTAGGTTTTAATTCTTTGTGTGTGTTTTTTGTAGGGGTCGATTTTTTGTTTATTGTTTTTTTTTTCGATTTCGTTTTAGTTCGTCCTTTGTTTATTTTTGTGTTTTTTATTCCTCCTTCGATTTTTTTTTTTTTTTTTTTTTTTTTTTGCATATTTTTGAATTTTTTGGTTTCGCAACCTCTATTGACCTCCTCCTCATCCACGGGATATATATTGACACCCACTACCCCCTTCCCTTTCCAAAGACAC
The DNA here is from genome assembly GCF_042767895.1 of Penaeus vannamei. Classification (NCBI taxonomy): domain Eukaryota; kingdom Metazoa; phylum Arthropoda; class Malacostraca; order Decapoda; family Penaeidae; genus Penaeus; species Penaeus vannamei. The sequence continues at coordinate 45,078,266 of NC_091558.1, read as the reverse complement.
TCGGTGGGCCGGAGTGAGAGCCGTGACTCAGCTGACTCAGACGAGCGCCGGCGGGGGACGAACAGCTGCTGAGGAAGGATCAATGTCCAGGGTTTTTTTTTGTGTGTGGTTTTGGGGTTTAATTAATTTATTTATTTTTTTTTTTTTTTTGGTTTTGATTCCTTTTTTTGTTTTTTTTAGGGTTTTGATTCCTTTTTTTGTGTTGTGTTTTTTAGGGTTTAGTTCATTTTTATGTGTGTTTTTTTAGGGTTTAATTTATTTTTTGTGTTTTTTTTAGGGTTTTGATTCCTTTTTTTGAGTGTTTTTAGGGTTTTGATTTATTTTTTGTGTGTTGTGTTTTTTTAGGGTTTAGTTCATTTTTTTGTGTTTTTTTTTAGGGTTTTGATTCCTTTTTTTGTGTGTTTTTTTCGGTTTTAATTCCTTTTTTGTGTTTTTTTTTTGGTTTTAGTTCTTTTTTTGTATGTGTTTTTTTTTTAGGTTTTAATTCTTTGTGTGTGTGTGTTTTTTGTGGGGTCGATTTTTTTGTTTATTGTTTTTTTTTCGATTTCGTTTCGTTCGTCCTTTGTTTATTTTTGTGTTTTTTATTCCTCCTTCGATTTTTTTTTTTTTTTTTTTTTTTTTTTTTGCATATTTTTGAATTTTTTGGTTTCGCAACCTCTATTTACCTCCTCCTCATCCACGGGATATATATTGACACCCACTACACCCTCCCCTTCCCTTTCCAAAGACACTCGGTGGGCCGGAGTGAGAGCCGTGACTCAGCTGACTCAGACGAGCGCCGGCGGGGGACGAACAGCTGCTGAGGAAGGATCAATGGCCAGGGTTTTTTTGTGTTTTTTTGGGGGGTTTAATTTATTTATTTATTATTATTTTTTTTTTAGGTTTTGATTCCCTTTTTTGTGTGTTTTTTAGGGTTTAGTTTATTTTTTGTGTGTGTGTTTTTTTAGGGTTTAATTCCTTTTTTGTGTTGTGTTTTTTTTTAGGTTTTTATTTTTGTGTGTGTGTGTGTTTTTTTTCGGTTTTAATTCCTTTTTTTGTGTGTGTTTTTTTTTTTTTTTTGTGTATTTACACCCACTACACCCTCCCCTTCCCTTTCCAAAGTCACTCGGTGGGCCGGTGTGAGGGCCGAGACTCAGCTGACTCAGACGAGCGCCGGCGGGGACAGACAGCTGCTGAGGAAGGATCAATGGCCAGGGTTTTTGTGTGTGGTTTTGGGGGTTTTATTTATTTATTTTGTTTTTTTTTTTTTGGTTTTGATTCCTTTTTTTTGTGTGTTTTTTTAGGGTTTAATTTTTTTTGGTGTGTTTTTTTTTAGGTTTTATTCCTTTTTTGTGTGTGTGTTTTTTTAGGGTTTTGATTCCTTTTTTGTGTGTGTTTTTTTGGGGGGGTTGGGGGTCGATTTTTTGTTTATTGTTTTTTTCGGTTTCGTTTTCGTTCGTCCTTTGTTTATTTTTGTGTTTTTTTCCGGTTTCGATTTTTTTTTTTTTTTTTTGCTTATTTTTGTGTTTTTTCGATTTTGATTTTTTTTTTTTGCTGATTTTTATGTTTTTTCGGTTTAGATTTTTTTTTGCTTATTTTTGTGTTTTCTCGGTTTCGATTTTTTATTTTTTTACTTATTTTTGGATTTTTTTCGGTTTCGATTTTTTTTTGCTTATTTTTGGATTTTTTTCGGTTTCGATTTTTTTTTTTGCTTATTTTTGGATTTTTTTCAGTGTCATTTTTTTCTTATTTTTCTGTTTTTTCGGTTTCAATTTTTTTCCTTTTTTTTGCTTATTTTTGGATTTTTTTTTTTTTTTTGCTTATTTTTGTGCTTTTTCGCTTTCGATTTTTATTATTATTATTTTTCTTTATTTATTTTTGGACTTTTTCGGTTTCGAGTTTTTTCTTTTTTGCTTATTTTTGAATTTTTTCGGTTTCGATTTTTTTTTTTTTTGCTTTTTTTGGATTTTTTTCGGTTTCGATTTTTTTTTTTTTTGCTTTTTGGATTTTTTTCGGTTTCGATTTTTTTGCTTATTTTTGGATTTTTTTCGGTTTCGATTTTTTTTTTGCTTTTTTTGGATTTTTTTCGGTTTTCGATTTTTTTTCTTTTTGGCTTATTTTTGTGTTTTCTCGGTTTCGATTTTTTTTGCTTTTTTTGGATTTTTTCGGTTTCGATTTTTTTTTTTTGCTTTTTTTGGATTTTTTCGGTTTCGATTTTTTTCTTTTTTTGCTTATTTTTGGATTGTTTTCGGTTTCGATTTTTTTTATTTGCTTATTTTTGTGTTTTCTCGGTTTCGATTTTTTGTTTTGTTTTGTTTATTTTTGTGTTTTTTTTTCAGTCTAGGGGAAAGGAGGGCGTCACGACTCGTCCATAGCAAGCAAGGGAGAGAAAAGGAAGAGAAGAGAAATATATTGAGAAATAGTATTTCGTTGATGCTCATCGATTTGTCATGTATTATTATTATTATTATTATTATTAATATTATTATTATTTATCATGTATTATTATTATTATTATTATTATTATTAATATTAGTATTATTTATCATGTATTATTATTATTATTATTATGTATTATTATTATTATTTATCATGTATTATTATTATTATTATTATTAATATTATTATTATTAATATTATTATTATTTATCATGTATTATTATTATTATTATTATTATTATTAATATTATTATTATTTATCATGTATTATTATTATTATTATTATTATTATTATTAATATTATTTATCATGTATTATTATTATTATTATTATTATTAATATTATTATTATTTATCATGTATTATTATTATTATTATTATTATTATTATTATTATTTATCATGTATTATTATTATTATTATTATTATTATTAATATTATTATTATTTATCATGTATTATTATTATTATTATTATTATTAATATTATTATTATTTATCATGTATTATTATTATTATTATTATTATTAATATTATTATTATTTATCATGTATTATTATTATTATTATTATTATTAATATTATTATTATTTATCATGTATTATTATTATTATTATTATTAATATTATTATTATTTATCATGTATTATTATTATTATTATTATTATGTATTATTATTATTGCTTGCTCACACACGCAACCTCTATTGACCTCCTCCTCATCCACGGGATATATATTGACACCCACTACACCCTCCCCTTCCCTTTCCAAAGACACTCGGTGGGCCGGAGTGAGAGCCGTGACTCAGCTGACTCAGACGAGCGCCGGCGGGGGACGAACAGCTGCTGAGGAAGGATCAATGGCCAGGGTTTTTTTTGTGTGTGGTTTTGGGGGGGTTTGATTCATTTTTTGTGTGTGTGTGTTTTTTTAGGGTTTTGATTCCCTTTTTTGTGTGTGTTTTTTGTGCTTTTTTCGGGGGGTGGGGGTCGATTTTTTTTTTTTTTTTGCTTATTTTTGGATTTTTTTCGGTTTCGATTATTTTTCTGCTTTTTTTTGGATTTTTTTCGGTTTCGATTTTTATTATTATTATTATTATTATTATTATTATTATTATTATTATTATTATTATTAATATTATTATCATTTATCATGTATTATTATTATTATTATTATTATTAATATTATTATTATCTATCATGTATTATTATTATTATTATTATTATTATGTATTATTATCATTGCTTGCTCACACACGCAACCTCTATTTCCCTCCTCCTCATCCACGGGATATATATTGACACCCACTACACCCTCCCCTTCCCTTTCCAAAGACACTCGGTGGGCCGGAGTGAGAGCCGTGACTCAGCTGACTCAGACGAGCGCCGGCGGGGGACGAACAGCTGCTGAGGAAGGATCAATCGCCAGTTTTTTTTTTTTTTTTTTTTTTAGGGGGGGGGTTAATTTATTTATTTTTTTTTTTTAGGGTTTTGATTCCTTTTTTTTTTGTGTTTTGTTTAGGGTTTAATTTTTTTTTGTGTGTGTATTTTTTAGGGTTTTGATTCCTTTTTTGTGTTTTTTTTTAGGTTTTACTAATTTTTTTTGGTGTTTTTTTTTTAGGTTTTAATTCCTTTTTTGTGTTTTTTCGGGGGGTCAATTTTTATTTATTTTTTTTTTTTTTTCGTTTCGTTCGTCCTTTGTTTATCTTCGTGTTTTTGGGGTTTCGATTTTTTTTTTTTTTGCTTATTTTTGTGTTTTTTCGGTTTCGATTTTTTTTTTTTTTTTTTTTTTTTTTTTTAATTTTTGTGTTTTTTCGGTTTCGATTTTTTTTTTTTTTGCTTATTTTTGGATTTTTCTCGGTTTCGATTTTTTTTTCTTTTTTGCTTATTTTTGTGTTTTTTTTTTCAGTCTAGGGGAAAGGAAGGCGTCACGACTCGTCCATAGCAAGCAAGGGAGAGAAAAGGAAGAGAAGAGAAATATATTGAGAAATAGTATTTCGTTGATGCTCATCGATTTATCATGTATTATTATTATTATTATTATTATTAATATTATCATTATTTATCATGTATTATTATTATTATTATTATTATTAATGTTATTATTATTTATCATGTATTATTATTATTATTATTATTATGTATTATTATTATTGCTTGCTCACACACGCAACCTCTATTGACCTCCTCCTCATCCACGGGATATATATTGACACCCACTACACCCTCCCCTTCCCTTTCCAAAGACACTCGGTGGGCCGGAGTGAGAGCCGTGACTCAGCTGACTCAGACGAGCGCCGGCGGGGGACGAACAGCTGCTGAGGAAGGATCAATGGCCAGGGTTTTTTTTGTTTTTTTTAGGGTTTTGATTCCTCTCATTCTCTCTCTCTCTCTCTCTCTCCCTCTCTCATTCTCTCTCTCACTCTCTCCCTCCCTCCCTCCCTCCCTCTCTCATTCTCTCTCCCTCCCTCCCTCCCTCCGTCTCTCATTCTCTCCCTCCCTCCCTCCCTCCCTCCTTCCCTCCCTCTCCCTCCCTCCCTCCCTCCCTCCCTCCCTCATTCTCTCTCTCTCTCTCTCTCCTCCTATACGTAACTTTATCTCACTCCGAGGCCTCCATTTCTGCCTTTCTATCGGAGGATCCACCTCCAGCTTCCCTCATCGATTTATCATGTATATCCGCTTGCTCATACACAACCTATATTTACCTCCTCCTCATCCACGGGATATATATTTACACCCACTACACCCTCCCCTTCCCTTTCCAAAGACACTCGGTGGGCCGGAGTGAGAGCCGTGACTCAGCTGACTCAGACGAGCGCCGGCGGGGGACGAACAGCTGCTGAGGAAGGATCAATGGCCAGGGTTTTTTTTGGGTTTTTTGGGGGTTTTGATTCTTTTTTTGTTTTTTTTAGGGTTTTGATTCGTTTTTTTGTGTGTGTTTTTTTAGGTTTTAGTTCATTTTTGTGTGTTTTTTTTCGGTTTTGATTTATTTTTTTTTGTGTTTTTTTGGTTTTTGATTCCTTTTTTGTGTTTTTTTCGGTTTTAATTCCTTTTTTGTGTTTTTTTCGGTTTTAATTCCTTTTTTGTGTTTTTTTTTAGGTTTTAATTCCTTTTTTGTGTGTGTTTTTTAGGGTTTTAATTCCTTTTTTGTGCGTGTGTTTTTCGGTTTTAATCACTTTTTTGTGTGTTTTTTTTCGGTTTTTTTTCCTTTTTTGTGTTTTTTTAGGGTTTTGATTCGCTTTTTTGTGTGTGTTTTTTTTTGTTTTTGTTTTTTTGGTGGGGGGTTGATTTTTTTTCGGTTTCGTTTCGTTCGTCCTTTGTTTATTTTTATGTTTTTTTCGGATTCGATTTTTTTTTTTTTGCTTATTTTTGTGTTTTCTCGGTTTCGATTTTTTTTTTTTTTTTTGCTTTTTTTGGATTTTTTTCGGTTTCGATTTTTTTTTTTGCTTTTTTTGGATTTTTTTCGGTTTCGATTTTTTTTTTGCTTATTTTTGGATTTTTTTCGGTTTCGATTTTTTTTTTTTTTGCTTTTTTTGGATTTTTTTCGGTTTCGATTTTTTTTTTGCTTATTTTTGGATTTTTTTCGGTTTCGATTTTTTTTTGCTTATTTTTGGATTTTTTTCGGTTTCGATTTTTTTTTTTTTTTGCTTATTTTTGTTTTTTTTCGGTTTTGATTTTATTTTTATTTTTTGCTTATTTTTGGATCTTTTTCAGTGTCATTTTTTTTGTTATTTTTGTTTTTTTCTGTTTCATTGTTTCCCCTTTTTTGCTTATTTTTGGATTTTTTCGTTTTTTTTATTTCTTTGCTTATTTTTGTGCTTTTTCGCTTATTATTTTTTTTTTCTTTATTTATTTTTGGACTTTTTCGGTTTCGATTTTTTTTTGTTTTTTGCTTATTTTTGTGTTTTTTTCAGTCTAGGGGAAAGGAAGGCGTCACGACTCGTCCATAGCAAGCAAGGGAGAGAAAAGGAAGAGAAGAGAAATATATTGAGAAATAGTATTTCGTTGATGCTCATCGATTTATCATGTATTATTATTATTATTATTATTATGAATATTATTATTATTTATCATGTATTATTATTATTATTATTATTATTAATATTATTATTATTTATCATGTATTATTATTATTATTATTATTATTATTATTAATATTATTATTATTTATCATGTATTATTATTATTATTATTATTATTAATATTATTATTATTTATCATGTATTATTATTATTATTATTATTAATATTATTATTATTTATCATGTATTATTATTATTATTATTATTATTAATATTATTATTATTTATCATGTATTATTATTATTATTATTATTATTAATATTATTATTATTTATCATGTATTATTATTATTATTATTATTATTATTAATATTATTATTATTTATCATGTATTATTATTATTATTATTATTATTAATATTATTATTATTTATCATGTATTATTATTATTATTATTATTATTAATATTATTATTATTTATCATGTATTATTATTATTATTATTATTATTAATATTATTATTATTTATCATGTATTATTATTATTATTATTATTAATATTATTATTATTTATCATGTATTATTATTATTATTATTATTATTATTATGTATTATTTATCATGTATTATTATTATTATTATTATTATTATTAATATTATTATTATTTATCATGTATTATTATTATTATTATTATTATTAATATTATTATTATTTATCATGTATTATTATTATTATTATTATTATTAATATTATTATTATTTATCATGTATTATTATTATTATCATTATTATTATGTATTATTATTATTATTATTATTATTATGTATTATTATTATTGCTTGCTCACACACGCAACCTATATTTCCCTCCTCCTCATCCACGGGATATATATTGACACCCACTACACCCTCCCCTTCCCTTTCCAAAGACACTCGGTGGGCCGGAGTGAGAGCCGTGACTCAGCTGACTCAGACGAGCGCCGGCGGGGGACGAACAGCTGCTGAGGAAGGATCAATGGCCAGGGTTTTTTTTGTTTTTTTTAGGGTTTTAGGTTTTAATTTCCTTTTTTGTGTGAGTGTTTTTTTAGGTTTTGATTCCTTTTTTTGTGTGTGTGTTTTTTTAGGGTTTAGTTCATTTTTTGTGGGTTTTTTTAGGTTTTAATTCCTTTTTTGTGTGTGTGTTTTTCTTTCTGGTGCGGGTCAATTTTTTTGTTTATTTTTTTTTTCGGTTTCGTTTCGTTCGTCCTTTGTTTATTTTTATGTTTTTTTCGGATTCGATTTTTTTTTTTTTTTTTTGCTTATTTTTGTGTTTTTTCGATTTTGATTTTTTTTTTTGCTGATTTTTATGTTTTTTCGGTTTAGATTTGTTTTTTTTGTTTTTGTTTTTTTTTGCTTATTTTTGGATTTTTTTCGGTTTCGATTTTTTTCTTTTTTGCTTATTTTTGTGTTTTTTTTTGGTTTCGATTTTTTTTTTTTTTTTGCTTATTTTTGTGTTTTTTCGATTTTGATTTTTTTTTTTTGCTGATTTTTATGTTTTTTCGGTTTAGATTTGTTATTTTTTTGTTTTTGTTTTTTTTTGCTTATTTTTGGATTTTTTTCGGTTTCGATTTTTTTCTTTTTTGCTTATTTTTGTGTTTTTTTTTGGTTTCGATTTTTTTTTTTTTTTTGCTTATTTTTGTGTTTTTTCGATTTTGATTTTTTTTTTTACTCATTTTTATGTTTTTTCGGTTTAGATTTTTTTTTTTTTTTGCTTATTTTTGGATTTTTTTCATTTTGATTTTTTTCTTATTTTTCTCCTTTTTCGGTTTCAATTTTTTTCCTTTTTTTTTTTTTTTTTGCTTATTTTTGTGTTTTCTCGGTTTCGAATTTTTTTTTTTTTTTTTGCTTATTTTTGGATTTTTTTCTCCTCCTCATCCACGGGATATATATTGACACCCACTACACCCTCCCCTTCCCTTTCCAAAGACACTCGGTGGGCCGGAGTGAGAGCCGTGACTCAGCTGACTCAGACGAGCGCCGGCGGGGGACGAACAGCTGCTGAGGAAGGATCAATGGCCAGGGTTTTTTTTTTTGTTTTTTTAGGGTTTTGATTCCTTTTTTTGTGTGTGGTTTTGGGGGGTTTTAATTTATTTATTTTGTTTTTTTTTGTTTAGGGTTTTGAATCTTTTTCTGTGTGTGTGTTTTTTTTAGGGTTTAGTTCATTTTTTGTGTGTGTTTTTTTTAGGGTTTAGTTAATTTTTTGTGTGTTTTTTTAGGGTTTAGTTTATTTTGTGTGTGTGTGTTTTTGGGGTTTTAGTTCCTTTTTTGTGTGTTTTTTTTCGGTTTTGATTTATTTTTTTTGTGTTTTTTAGGGTTTAGTTGATTTTTTTATGTTTTTTTTTTTTTAGGAGGTTTAGTTCCTTTTTTGTGTGTGTGTTTTTTTTAGGGTTTAGTTCATTTTTTGTGTTGTGTTTTTTTAGGTTTTAATTCCTTTTTTGTGTGATTTTTTGGTGGGGGTCGATTTTTTTGTTTATTGTTTTTTTTTCGATTTCGTTTCGTTCGTCCTTTGTTTATTTTTGTGTTTTTTATTCCTCCTTCGATTTTTTTTTTTTTTTTTTTTTTTTGCTTATTTTTGAATTTTTTGGTTTCGCAACCTCTATTGACCTCCTCCTCATCCACGGGATATATATTGACACCCACTACACCCTCCCCTTCCCTTTCCAAAGACACTCGGTGGGCCGGAGTGAGAGCCGTGACTCAGCTGACTCAGACGAGCGCCGGCGGGGGACGAACAGCTGCTGAGGAAGGATCAATGGCCAGGGTTTTTTTTGTGTTTTTTTAGGGTTTAATTCCTTTTTTTGTGTTGTGTTTTTAGGGGTTTAGTTCATTTTTTTGGGTGTGTTTTTTTAGGGTTTTGATTCCCTTTTTTGTGTGTGTTTTTAGGGTTTTTTTCGGGGGGTGGGGGTCGATTTTTTTTTTTTTTTTTTTTTGGTTTCGTTTCGTTCGTCCTTTGTTTATTTTTGTGTTTTTTCCAGTTTCGATTTTTTTTTTTTGCTTATTTTTGGATTTTTTTCGGTTTCGATTTTTTTTTGTTTTTTTTGGTTTTTTTTTCGGTTTCGATTTTTTTTTGCTTATTTTTGGATTTTTTTTCGGTTTCGATTTTTTTTTTTTTTTGCTTATTTTTGGATTTTTTTCGGTTTCGATTTTTTTTTGCTTTTTTTTTATTTTTTTCGGTTTAGATTTTTTTTTTTTGCTTATTTTTGGATTTTTTTCGGTTTCGATTTTTTTTTGCTTATTTTTGGATTTTTCTCGGTTTCGATTTTTTTTTCTTTTTTGCTTATTTTTGTGTTTTTTTCAGTCTAGGGG
>NC_091558.1:45045998-45048498 GCF_042767895.1 Penaeus vannamei | reverse complement strand
AGAAATACGAATGCTAGTGCTGGGAAAAATGGATCGCATTGCGGATGCTGGATATAACAAAAAGCAAAGTCTTTCTCTTACGTAAGCGGTCTCCTCAAAAAGCCACAGACCAGAACAAGATCAGAACTTCTAGCTCATGCGGCGATCCACCTGAGAACGAAGCCTTGTTCTATAATTTGAAACGAGGAAGGAAGGTCATGTCTTAAAAAAAAAAAAAAAAAAAAAAAATTGGATAGATTTTTTTTTTTTTTTCTTTTTTAGGTGTGTATTTTTTTAATCGCTATTGTGAAGTGGTTGTGATAAACAATCGTTATGCAGAATTTGAATCACTCTCACGTACTCTCACGTGCCGCTACGTAAGTAATTCCTGAAAAAATATAAACGACTCTACTGTAGATAGATAAGAAGACTAAACGAAGTACCAAAAAAAAAAAAAAAACGCAATATATTGAATCACAGACACAGATACGTCTTCCACCACAGAGACAGACAGACAGAGAGAGACAGACAGACAGACAGACAGAGAGAGAGAGACAGACAGACAGACAGAAAGACAGAGAGAGAAATAGTGAGAGAGAGACAGACAGACAGACTGAGAGAGAGAGAGACAGACAGACAGACAGAGAGACAGACAAACAGACAGACAGAGAGAGACAGACAGACAGACAGACAGAGAGAAACAGACAGACAGACAGAGAGAGAGAGAGAGAGACAGAGAGAAAGAGAGAGAGAGAGGCAGACAGAGAGAGAGATGAAAGACAGAGCGAGAGAGAGAGAGAGAGAGAGAGAGAGAGAGAGAGAGAGAGAGAGAGAGAGAGACAGAGAGAAAGAGAGAGAGAGAGGGGGGGGGAGAGAGAAAGACAGACAGAGAGAGAGAGATAGGAGAGATACTGTGGTAAAAGCAGAAGAGGGTACATAATATGGAGCCCATTATACGAAAGGAGACAGGGAAGGGGGCTAAATACGTGTGTGGATTATATGGATGAAAACGTGAGGGTCAGCCAAGACGAGGCGGTTGTTATTCAATTACAATCATACTTAATTGGTTTAGAGATATAGAATTATATATATACGATTATAATTATTACTATAATGGATATGACCTTTAGTAATATTGCCATTATTACTCATGCGTTGATTATCATTGCTAATATATATATATATATATATATATATATATATATATATATATATATATATATATATATATATATATATATATATATATATATATATATTTATTTATTTATTTATTTATTTGTTAATGTTCTATATCATTACTATTTCTTAGTATGATTACCACTGTCCTTATTTTCCTACAACCTCATCATCTTCCAACAATCCTTATAGTTATTTTTTTCTATGCCAAAACGAGTATCATCTATTGCACCCACCGTTATTACTATTTCATTATTTCATTACTATTTCATTATTACGTCATTACTATTTCTTAGTATGATTATCACTTTCCTCTTTTTCCTATAACCTCATCATCATCTTCCAATAATCTTTATAGTTATTTTTCTCCTATGCCAAAAGGAGAATCATCTATTGCATCTCTCAACTTGCACCCATTATCTTTTTCCAACAATCCTTATAGTTATTTTTTCTCTATGCCAAAAGGAGTATCATCTATTGCATCTCTCAACTTGCAACCACCATCTTTTTCCAATAATCCTTATAGTTATTTTTCTCCTATGCCAGAAGGAGTATCATCTATTGCATCTCTCAACTTGCACCAATCTTTTTCCAATAATCCTTATAGTTATTTTTCTCCTATGCCAAAAGGAGAATCATCTATTGCATCTCTCAACTTGCAACCACCATCTTTTTCTCCACATCCGTCTCAAAATAAACCCTTTTCGTGTCGCTGCAACATCGGCCATATCACTAACAATATTGCAAAACGTGATCATTCTCGGGTCTGGCGAGCGGCTGTTCTTTCCGTTACGTAAATAGAAGGACATCGTTTCAGAAGATAAATTTTCCGAAGCTGTGTGAAAAGCAGCGAAGTTTTTGTATAAAGGGTTGGTATTAAAATCAATAATCAGGTAGAAAACTAGGCATTGATAATCATGGATCTATAAAGCGAAGTTTTTGTATAAAGGGTTAGTATTAAAATCAATAATCAGGTAGAAAACTAGGCATTGATAATCATGGATCTATAAAGCGAAGTTTCTGTATAAAGGGATAGTATTAAAATCAATAATCAGGTAGAAAACTAGGCATTGATAATCAAGGATCTATTAAAGCGAATTCATAATGTGCGATAAGGGAAGGAAGAGAACATTTATAAACAGAGAGAAAGAAATACCAAAGCATTTATAAATAGAGAGAAAGAAATACGAAAGCTAGTGCTGGGAAAAATGGATCGCATTTCGGATACTGGATATAACAAAAAGCAAAGTCCTTCTCTTACGTAATCTGTCTCCTCAAAAAGCCACAGACCAGAAAGAGATTAGAACTTCTAGCTCATGCGGCGTTCCACCTGAGAACAAGC
>NC_091558.1:45027557-45030057 GCF_042767895.1 Penaeus vannamei | reverse complement strand
AAGAGGGAGAGGGGGGAGGGATGGTTGGTAGGGGAAGAGGGAGAGGGGGGAGGGATGGTTGGTAGGGGAAGAGGGAGAGGGGGAGGGATGGTTGGTAGGGGAAGAGGGAGAGGGGGGAGGGATGGTTGGTAGGGGAAGAGGGAGAGGGGGGAGGGATGGTTGGTAGGGGAAGAGGGAGAGGGGGGAGAGGGGGGGTCAGGTCATGGATGAGGGAGGGGGGGGTAAAGGGGGGAGAGGGAGGGAGAGAACAAGGAGAAGGTTATGCTTGATGAATCTGTACATTGACCAGTAACGACCCCAGGGAAGACGGGAGCGAATCCAGAGACACGTTTCTGGCACAAACTCCTCGAACAACAGATGGATTGTGCCTGGATAATGAAACTCCAGATGAACAGAGATGAAGGAGGAATCGCCAGAATCGCCAGAATCACAGACTTTTTCCCTAAGACCTTGGAGGAATCACCAGGCAGGTTCCTGTTGTCTGCTTTCCATACAGTGTCTCTTCTTCCACAAAAAAAAGCTATTAGTATTTAGTTATCTTCTGGATGAGTACTTCTTTTACAAAGAAATACTCATCAAAAATAGCAATCAGGTTCCCCCATGACGAGAAACCCTACCTGCTTCATGAGGACCACTATTACAGATATCATCAAGACTTTTTTTTTGACTTTTTTTTCTCATTTTTAAAGCTCGGTAACGGGTGTAAAAAATGGAAAATGTATCAAAGATTCTTCACTTAATACGATAAGAATCAGCACCACGGTTTGGCTCCTGCCCTCAGGGTGTGTCGCAAATACAGGAAGAGGAACACCCGCACAACCTCAAAACATCATGGCAGTTATAGTCAGACCACAACACCTCATGGCAGTCCACAGAAAGACCTGTATGTTACGTAAGATAACCATACGCAGATATTGGCAGTGTTGGCGCGACCACACTCACACACAATCACGTGATATCACCCAAGATTTGATGGTTCTTCTTCCGCGAGAGATACCAAACAGAAGAAGAATAAAGAAGTGAATAAATAGAGAGATAAGAGTAGCTCCGACTCGACCAAAGAGGAGAAGGGGAAACCAGAATTGACTGTGGTTCGCAAACGTGTCCGAGATAGAGGGAAGGAGAGGAGACTTGCGACCCCACGACCCTGCACTACGACAGTCTTCGTAGAGCTCTTCGTAGAGTCGCCGTAGAGCTAATGATTCAGAGTCCTTATCCTTTTTATAGAGTTTCCGTAGAGCTAATGATTCGGAGTCCTTATCCTTTCTATAGAGTCTTCGTAGAGCTGATGATTCAGAGTCCTTATCCTTTTTATAGAGTCTCCGTAGAGCTAATGATTCAGAGTCCTTATCCTTTTTATAGAGTCTTCGTAGAGCTAATAGTATAGAGTCCCTAATCTTCTACAGAGCATTCGTAGAGATCGTAGCATAGAGCCTCTATACCTCGATAAACTAATAGAAGAGTTGGTAGCACAGAGTCCCTATCCGTCTTAAGTAAATCAGTGGACAGAGAAACAACAAAAAAAAGCTTTTGAGTTTCGTCCTGTCCTGCGTGTCACTCGGAACCGAAAACAGAAGAACTTCAAATCCCTTGCAGAAGGAAGACACGTCGCCCTCTCTTGCCTCCGCCAGATCAAGTTCCTCGCCCTTCTTCTCCTCTTCTTTCTCCTCCTCCTTCTTCTTTCTCCTCTTTCTTCTTCTCCTCTTCTTTCTCCTCCTTCTTCTTCTCCTTCTCCTCCTTCTTCTCCTCTCTTCCCCTTTCTTCTCATTAGAGGAGAAAAAGACGGATAGACAGATGAATCTTCTTCCTGTCTCTATCTTTGTCTATCCTTCTACTCGGTACATCGCTCTCCTCCTTCTCCTCCTTTCTCCTTCTCCTCCTTTCTCCTTCTCCTCCTTTCTCCTCCTTTCTCCTTTCTCCTCCTCCTCCTTTCTCCTCCCCCTCCTTTCTCCTTCTCCTTCTTCTCCTTCTTCTCATCCGCACTTGCTCTCCCTCCGCTGATCCTCACGGCGTCATCTGCTCGCCCTCTTCTGTGTCACGTGGGGCGCGTGGGCGGCTTGGTGGGCGGCTGAGGCGCTGGGTACTTCTTAGGCGACTTCTTCGGGGGCTGCGAAGGGAGAAAGGGGAAGTCAGATTTTTTGAAACGGGAAATAAAAGACTTATAAGAATAAGATAAGTTTTGATAATACTTTTGATAAGTTTTCTTTATAAAAATGAGGGTGATAAGAATAAGATAAGTTTTCTTTATAAGAATGAGGGTGATGATGAGTTGTGGAAATGGGAGTAATAACAATATACATTACTATTATTATTATTATCATTATCATTATCTTTATCTTTATTCCTATTAGTGCTATTAACATCATCGTCATCTTTATTGTTATTACTATTATTATCACCATCATCATCATTATTACTATTTTATTATTATCATCATTATTATTACCATCATCATCATTATTACTATTATTATTGTTATTATTATTATTATTATTATCAT
>NC_091558.1:45002557-45017557 GCF_042767895.1 Penaeus vannamei | reverse complement strand
CTACAATAATTATCATTACTATTGTTTAATAATAATTAGCAATAGTGTGAGAGTATTATCTGCATAATCATGATAAATATCACTATTATTCCCGTTATCTGATTATCATCCTTATTGTTATTCATAATAAGGATTTTATTTCTACGATTGCTGTTGCTGCTTTCAATATTATCATTTTGTTAATATTGCCGTCATTATAATGATTATTTCTGTTTACTATCATGATTGGCAATGTAATAAAATAATCATTATTAAAGACGATGGTGTAATAGTAGTAGTACTTCTTTATCATCATAGTAATTAATAATATTTTGATTGTTTATATTCTTGTCTTAACCGCTATGAATTTTAAAAAATTACATTTTCAACATTTTGATATAAAGATTATCTTCATTATTTTGGTATTAATTAAACAACGTTTATCATCCTGCTATTATCACTAAAATGTAATTTATTTCATCTTAACCATTACTAATTCTTCATTATTATCATTGCTACCATCATTATCATCATCATTACACTTGTTATCCTATTTACTACCATCTCTGCGATTCCAATTATAAAGAGATTATTTTGATCACAAATCTGATATCAACACTGCTATCATGATCTTCATTGGTTCATTAATTTCATTATCATTATTACTATCCTTAAGGTTATTCTCATCATCATTAAGAATAACGTTATTCATCATCATTTTTATTTTTACCATCATCATCATTATCATCGTCATCATTATCTTCATCATTACTGTTGTTATTGTTAATTTTATTATCATTACTATCATCATTATAATCATTGTTGTTGTAGTTGTTGTTATTGCTATTATTTTATTTTTTTTTATTATCATTATTACTATTATTTTTATTATTATTACTATTATTATTATCATTATTATTATTATTGTTATTATCATAATCACTATCATTATCATCATTATCCTTATTATCATCATTATTTTTATTGTTGTTGTCACTATTGTACTCATGATTATTATTACTATTAACCATATTATCATTATCATCATCACCATTACCAACGTCATTATCATTATCATTATTACCATCATTAGTAGTTATTATTACCATCATCATCACTATCATTGTCAGTGTTTTTTATTATCATAATTATTATCATTGCTGCTATTATTATTATCATCATCATTATTTTTTCTATGATCATCATCATAATCAATACTATCATTATCAATATTATAATCATTATCATTAATATCAATATTCTTATTATCATTATCATTATAACCTTTATCATCATTATTGTTATCATTGTTGTTGTTATTATCGTCATCGTTAATAATAAACATACTAATACTACTGCTACTACCACTATCATTATCATTATTGTCGTTATTATTATCATCATCATCATCACGGTTATTAATTTCACAATTTAGTGGGTGTTAGTATCATTATTTCTATTATGATTACTTTTAGTAGTAGTAATAGTAATAGTAGTAGTAGTAGTAGTAGTAGTAGCGGTGGTGGTGGTGGTTGTAGTAGTAGTAGCAGTAGTAATAGTAGTAGTAGTAGTATTAATAGTAGTTATTGTTGTGGTAGTAGTAGTAGAAGTAATATTGGTAGTATTACTATTATGATTATGATGATCATTATTATTATTATTATCATTAATAATATTCTTATTACCTTGATCATTGTTATTATCATTACTGTTATCATTATTACTGTTATTATAATTATTATCATTATTATTATTATTATTATTATTATTATTATTATTATTATTATTATTATTATCATTATCATTATCATCATCATCATTATCAGTGTTATTACTATTATTTCCATCATTATTACAGTTATTATCCTTATCATTAACATCAGTACTTGCAATAGTAGTAGTAATAGTAGTAGTAGTAGTAGTAGTAATAGTAATAGTAGCAGTATATTAGTAATAGTAAAAGCAGTGTCTTTATCATTATTAATTTTGTTAATAGTACTATTAATAGGAGTAACAGTATCATTATTGTTATTGTTGTTGTTGTTATTACAATTGTTGTTATCCTTATTATTACTATTATTATTAGCAGCATTACTATCACAAATAATGCTATTATTTTTATTACATTTATCATTATCTTTATCGTCAGTATTATTAGTAGTTTTAATATCAACTCCATAATCATTATAATAACTACTAAACACCATTATCATTATTGTTATCATTATCATTTCCATTATTATTGTTGTAGTAATGTTACTATTGTTACTCAAATTATCTTTGTTAATATTATCGCTATTGTTACTATTATCACTACTGTTATCAGAATCAGCAACATCATTAACAAATGGTAATTATCACTATTATTATTGGTGTTATTAATGTTACTGTTATCATCATTCTTATTTCATTACTATCAATATAGTTATCGTTTTTATTATCATTATCGTCATCATTATCTTTATTATCATTATGTGTGTTACTATTAATAACGTTATTAGTATCATCATCATGATTATCATTATTATTAAAATCATTATCATTATCATTAATCTCATCATTATTATTATCATTATCATTATTATCATTATCATTATCATTATTATCATTATCATTATCATTATTATTATTGCTATTATCATTATCATTATTATCATTACTATTATTATCATTGTTATCACTATTATCTTTGTTATCATTATCATTACCATTGATATCATTATTATCATTATCATTTTTATTATCATTATTATTATTATCATTATAGTCATTCTATCATTATCATTATTATTATTATTATTATTATTATTATTATTATTATTATTGCTATTGCTGTTACTATTAACATTAGTAGTAGCACTGTCTTTATTATTATCAACATCATTACTATTATCATTATCATCACTGTTATTACTATTATCATTGTTATCCTTATCATTATTGTTATTATCATTGTTGTCCTTATCACTATTGTTATCATCATCATTATCAATATCGTTATCATCATAATCATATATCATTGTTATAATAATTACTATCATTACTATTATTATCATTAGCAGTAGTAGTAGTAATAGTAGTAGTAGTATCATTATACTATCATCATTACTATTATTGCTATTACAGTTATCATCATTATCATTAGTAGTAGTAGTAGTAGTGGTAATAGTTAAAACAGCAGCAGCATTATCACCATTATGTGATTATAATTATATCATAAATATTGATAGTTATAGAACCATTATGATCATTATCATTGTTAGTATCATTATTATCATCCTTATTGTTATTGTAATCATAATGATAGTTATTATTATTATCATTGTTATTATAATTATCATTGTTACTATTATCATTATCATCATTATTATTATTAGTTATTATCATTATTGTTACCATTATTATTATCATTATCATTATCAGTATTATTATTTTTATTATTATTGTTGTTATCATTATTACTATTATTATCTTTATCATTATTATTATTATCATTACTATCATTATCGTTAGTAGTAGTAGTAGCAGTATCATCATTATCATTATCATTATCCTCATCATTATTATTGCTGTTCCTGTTTTCGTTGTTATTTTCATTATCAATCTTACCATCTTTATTACTATTATCCCTGTCATTACTGAAATCATCATGGCTATCATTTTAGGATTCCTTTTCGTACGATGATCATAATAAACATCATCAAACTATTTTTTTTTAATTCTAATTCTCATTATCACCATCTTTATCACTATTAATCAGTTAGATCATTAGCGTTATCCAGTTATTTTTCATTTTGTTTTAATCATATCATCATTATATTCTTGGTTATTCTCCGGTTATCATAATACCTCATTCCTGTTTCATCCGTTGGCTTCTATGTCTACAAAAACATACCTACTCCTAGATAGAAAATAAATGAAGGAATTGATAAGTAAACAACGCTAAAAGGGGAATAAGTGAGAAAGCGAGAATAAAGCTTGGGATATTTCTCTACGAAGCCAAAAACTCAGCATAAGCTAAAGGAGAAGAATACATGAAAGAAAAATATCAAAATAAGCAAGTTAAAAGCGGTATAGATCGTAGAGGAAGCACAGGAAGAAAAAATTACGAAGCGTGGCTGCCAAAGCGTAAGAAAAAAATAAATAAATAAACTGGGACAGTCTGCACGAGATTTGGGGGAAAGGTTAGATCAGGAGCATCTCGAGGAGGTGTCATGGCCTGTGATTCTATTTTTGGAAAAAAAACGTACACGGGGTTCATTCTGATGACGTCACAAAAGTTACGGATTCTTTGTGAATATGATCGATCCTTTTTGGTCTCTTAAATCCCCTAAAAGGATGGAAAATAGTTATTTTAATGGATATATTTTCACTGAACAATCATCAAAACATTCGCCATGACACCTCGAGTTGCTGCTGATCTAGCCTTCCCCACGAGCTTTGTCTCGAAACGATTCAGTTCCTCGATTCGCGTGAGTCGAGCGAACCGAACCGAGAGTCGAGAGCTTCGAAAGCCTCGTTCTAAAGACGAACCAAATGGGACCTCATTTCTTACCTTTGATGCCAAGGAAGCGCTGGAGAAGGCGTCGGAAATGTTGAAGGACCTGGTAGGGGAGGAGAGGTCAAACATTGACCCCCAGGTACCACTGCGAAGGAGATAAAGAACAAACGTATTATCAGCATCACGTATAAAGCATCCATGCTATATGCCACACCTAATAAGGACATACCTACCGAAATGCGAGTGTCGATAAGGTTGTCCCTTACACACTTAATCATACTACCAGCGTCCTTGGGCACTATATGTGAGCTAATAAAGACACACTAACGCCATCTATTATTCATTAAGAGCTCTAATAATTAGATTACAAACCTGCTTGTGTACATGGACGCCGGTCGCTGTCTGCTCGTGCTGCGTTCTCTGTACCTTGATCCTGAAGAGGAAATTTTCACACCGTGAGCTCGAGCATCGTACAAAAAACAATAGTTTGTTTACGTTTAAGCTTCTACGATCTTTTTTTTTTTTGGCCTCGAGATTGCCACGTCAAGTAATGAACAGGTTTAGTTTATTACGTAAACTATGGATTAGACTTGGGATTATAGCGTGAAGACAAAATTACACGACTTTGTTCTAAAAATATTACAGAAGTTTTATTGGGTCTTTTCATTGGCTCAGCTGGGAGGAATGTAATATACTGAATATTCAATAATAATGTTTTGTCTTTCCATTCCTACTACAAAGATGTGTTCAATTCATCAACTTGTGTTTAATTTTCTGCTTCAGTTGACGTTAAGACAAAGGATGTTATATATACCCGACAGCATCATATATAAGCAAAGGCACTGTACGCTGTAATATTCTGTTTATGTTAGTATATGAATCTGTCTTGATAACTTGATCTTAATAACCTGTTTGTTTACTTGTTTCTCGGTATTAGTATCTATCTGCTTTTCTATCAATATATCTATTTTGATCTTACTATCTAGCTATGCAGATAACGTGTTTGCGTGATTGTGTGTGTGTGTGTGTGTGTGTGTGTGTGTGTGTGTGTGTGTGTGTGTGTGTGTGTGTGTGTGTGTGTGTGTGTGTGTGTGTGTGTATGTGTGTGTGCGTGTGCGTGCGTGTGTGTGTGTGTGTGTGTGTGTGTGTGTGTGTGTGTGTGTGTGTGTGTGTGTGTGTGTGTGTGTGTGTGTGTGTGTGTGTGTGTGTGTGTGCGGGTATACGGGCTTGTGAATGAGTGGTGGGTGTATATATGGATGTATAACTGTCTTTGTGCGTGTCTGCATGCTTCTATGTATACATGCATTTCTGTATATACGTGGGACGTGTGTATATCCATCCAGGATGCATCTAATATCAAAATCAATCCATACATTAGTTGCTGAAAGGCCTTGAATAAACATGCACCTTTGGGGTTGTTAATCCCAGCCCAATCTTGCCGTAAGATTGCATTCATCAATTTTTTTTTTTTTTTTTTTTTTTTTTTTGAACGGGTTTTTGGAGCATAAAAGATCTTGGCGAAAGGGTTAGTATCAGAGAGCGAGAGAGAGAGAGAGAGAGGCGGTGGGAGGAGGATGCGCGTGTAAAATGACCCCGCGTCTGCAATTGCTTCGGTCTAGCTTGCAACGTGAAGCAACGTCCAGTGAGGTTGTGGCCAATGGTGGTGGGTGGAGGGGAAGACTGTGAGACTTTTTTTCTATGTCATTTTTCTAATGGTTTTTTTTTTCCTTACGTTATTCTATCTTATGAGAGATGGAGTTTATTATTTTTTTTTTTTTAAGGGGAGGTTTCAAAGAAATGGGGGGGGGGGTGATGAAGGGGTGTTGCGGAGGGGGGGAGGGGAGGGGAGGGAGATGGGGGACACTTCATCATCATCATCATCATTATCATGAGGATCATTCACCAAGGCTTCTGTCACAGAACTCTTTACCAGACTCGTTAGCGACGTGGGAGAAACTATTCTTGTTTAGCGCCGCTCGAACCTCCATCAGGAGTGTATTGTTGTACCTCGTTCTACCTCTATCTACACCACACATCTCTGAATCTAGTTCGCCTCCGTTATCTGAGTCACCTCCGTTATCTGTAAGAGAAGCAGGTCAAAGTTCACACACCGCTCCCACCCCCTCCACCCCCAATTCTCACCCCCACCCCCTCCTTCGTGTCGTGGCGAGGTCGTTCCTCGTGTCTCAAGTGTGTCGTGTTTTGTGAGGGTCGTCGTATGAGTGTGGCGGCACTGATTCTCAACAGCTGTGAGGTCGGAGTGGCAAAAACACGCCTCCGTGTTGTCGTTAAGGTAAAAAAAACACACGATAGACAAGCAAGATTTATATCTAAAAAAAGTGAGAAAAGTGAGACCATTTTTTTCGAAATCCTTCTGAGCTTCATGATCTGAAGGCGAGATGTAGGAGGATTTCGAAATCCTTGTCTCGCGCTTTTGCAATAAATCTTGTTTGTGTATAGCGTTTGTCTCGTGCCAGCTGTATCGGCGGAATTGTCTAGTGAGAGAATCAGTCACAGAAATCTTAGTGGTTCTGTGTGTACGTGTGTGTGCGTGAATGCGAGCGTGTGTGTGCGTTTAAATGACGTGTATGTGTCTTTTTAGATGCGAGGGAAATCTCATTATGTGGAAGAAAATTAAAACTACATAGAAAAACAAAAAGAAGCTTTATATAGAGACTAAAGAGTATCTACTGCCTTTTTGTCTAAAGTATTCGTCAATTTTTGAGTTAAGGTTTCACTACATGGCACCGCAACCAAACAAAATTAAAGGAAATGCGCATCTACGTGTGTGGATAGGTGTATGAGTGAGTGAGAGAGAGAGAGAGAGAGAGAGAGAGAGAGAGAGAGAGAGAGAGAGAGAGAGAGAGAGAGAGAGAGAGAGAGAGATAGAGAGAGAGAGAGAGCGTAAGTGATAGAGATGGAGATGGATGGATAGACAGAGAGAGAGAGATAGCGTGTAAGAGAGGTAGAGCGATAGAGATAGACTGGTAGACAGAGAGAGAGCGAGAGAGACGGGGAGCGCACGGTCGCGCGTTCAAGCACCCACCGTAATATGGCCCGGAGGAAGAGGCGCAGTTCGCAGCGGCGTTCAGCGACCTCACATCACTGCGCACGCTGTTGATGTGCTGTGTCCAGCTGTGTCCTCCTGCGTAGGAGCTGAAGAGGTTGCTGGTGCTGCCGCTCCAGCCGCCGGACGCGAGAGACGACGAGGACTCCATACTGTTGCTGTGCAGGACCTCTCGGGATCCCCAGCGGCGGGAGAGGCTGGCGTTGTCGCCGTAGAAGGTCCTCGACTCCTTGATGCTAGAGGCACGCTCGAGACGACGGGACACGCGGATGCCGTCGCTGAAGGACGAGCGGTCGTCCTTGACGGACTGCGACCTGCGGCGGGAGGGAGAGGGGCGTGTCAAGCGCGGCTGGTCCGTTCGTAGGGATGCTTCTGGGTTCCTTGCTCGAAAGACACTCGGCGCCTCGTCTCCATTAATTCACTGATTTATTGATTATCATTTGATTATTGGTTATTGACACGTCAGGAGATGGGAAATCGTGTCTCTGGCCGTGGAAACACTCCCTGAGCTATACTAACCCACATTTTCCCCGACCTTTTTTTCTTCCTTCTCCTTCCCCCCTTCCTCCCTCCCACGGCCCTTCCCCCTTCCCTCCTTCCCCTTGTCTCCCTCGGCCCTTCCCTCGCCCTTGAGCTCGAGAAGGAGACCCAGGGAGTCGCCCTCCCCTTCCACCTGCCCCCCCCTCCCTCGCCCCCCTTCCCCACTTCCTCCCTCCCTCGCTCCCTCCCCTACCTCTCCATTCGCCTGATGCGGTGCGCCTCATAGTCGTCCTCGGCGTCGTCGTCCTTGCCGAAGGACTCCGGCGGGGACGGCGCAGGTCCCTTGTTGTGGCGCGCTGGGGCTGAGGTCTTGCCCTTAGGCGTGGCGGGCTGCTCCAAGGGCGCGGCGCTTCGAAGCGAGGGCGGCTGGAGCGCGGCCTCACACATGGTCTGGAAGGCAAAGCGCGGAATGAGTCATTTGTGAGGCTTCGGCTCCTCGTCGTGAGTAAGGGTCGGTTCGAGAAGGATCTTGATTTCATGAGGATGAGTCGTTGCAGAATGTCTCAAAGAGCAGATGGTTTTCGTTCTTTTAGTGAACATTAGTAAGAGTTTGCTCTAGAACATAATGCATGGCTCTCGCTTTGTCTGTCTACTTAACAATCTATGTATACACACACACAGGCGCGCCTTCACATATTCACGTAGATATACAGTCTTAAAGAACAATGATAAACGAAAATGTGCTTTACCTGATGGCTTCGAAACTTATCAGGAGAGAATACCTGTTTACAGAATTCACAGGGTATTAACTCCTCGATCTCCTTGGACATGAGGCCGTTCATCATGGTCTTGCTGTCGAATTTGATGACGCCGTTCACGTATCCGTTGGCCAGCGTCTTCTCCGGCGCGGGCGTGGGCGAGGTCGTGGGCGGCGGGCTGGCGGCCTTGTTGCTCATGAAGGCCTTCTCCCACGGCGTCGGGCTCTTGATGTAGCCGTTGATGTTGGGCGTGGGCGAGGGGGACGTCTTCAGGTTGGGCAAGTTGGGGAGGTTGGGCGGCGTCTGGGGCGGAGGGGGAGCCCGGTATTTGTGCGGGTTCTTGATGAAGACGGTCTCGGCGTGCTCCTGCGTCGGCTGCGGGGACGCCGACGGCTGCTTCGTCTGTGTGTCGGGGGCGGAGGGCTGTGGCGACGTGGTCTTCTGTGACGCTGTGCTGAGCTGCGGGGAGGAGGACGAAGGTTGCGGCGAGGTTGCGGTCTCGATGTCGGGACTCGGGCGGTGTGCGGGCAGCTGCGTCGCCGAGCGGCTGGTGATGACCGGCTGCACCTGCGTCGTTTCTTCGTCGGCGCCGGTGTCCTCCAGGGGGGCGGTGTTGGAGCGCGTGTAGCCCCTTCTGCTGCCCGAGATGCTGCGCCACGAGAAGATGGCGGAGGACAGGAGGCGGCCGCGCCGTGGCCGCATGAAGGGGCCGTCCTCGTCCTCGTAGTCGTACTCGAGGTCGGTCGTCGGGGTGTCCGGGGGTGCCAGCTCGGGCGTGGCACTGATGGCCGGCACGGGCGAGGCCGAACTGCTCGTGGAGGGCGTGGTTGAGACGGAACTACTGCTCATGGATCCGCTGCTGACGGAGCTGTTGCTTGTCGAACTCGAGGGCGCCGGGCTGACGCTGAAGGGCCGGTTGCTGCCCGCGCTCTGGCTCGGAGACACGACGACCGACGGCTTCTGGTCGACGATGGTGATGGTGGTGGTGGGCGGCGGGCTGACGGGCGGCGGGCTGATCGAGGGCGGGCAGCTGGGCGGAGGACTGGTGGGCGTGCTCACTGGGCTGACGCGAGATGTGTCCCTCGAACTCCTCCATCCTGAGGAGTAACTCCTGGAGGGGCCCGGGGAGGCAGGAGTGGGACTTCTCCTCGAAGACCCAGACGACTGACTTCGGGGCGGGACGGGCGCGGGGCTCTTCGAGGGCGCCGTGGCTTTCCTGGGCGGCGCGCACACCGGCGTCGGGGTCCTGCCGGTTGTGGGGGGCGTGGGGGCGGGACTCCTTCTCGGCGAGGACGAGGCTGTGCTCTGGATCCTGGACTGGATCGAGGAGGACTGGACAGAGGACGTCTCAACGGTGGTGTTCGAGGAGGTGGTGGTCGTGATTCCAGAGGAGGAGGTCGTGGAGGTGCTGGAGCTCATGGCGGCTGCGGCTGCCGCTGCGGCCGCGCGCTGGGCGATACGGGAGGCGCGGGGGAGCTGCGTCTCGTTCTGCTCGCAGCTGGTCTGGTGCCGCATGAGGTCGCGCTCGGCGAACATCTCGTCGCAGAACTCGCAGGGCAGCATCACGGGCGCCTCGCGACGGATGGCGGGCTGAAAGAGAGGAAAAGATATGTAAACGTGCTTGCAGATTTATTTACGATTATTCGAGCATGATCTCGTGGTTACATTTAGGCCTATCATGAGGAGGATGCTTACTCCGTCTTCCTTGAAGGACACCCTCTTCTTCAGGCCGGCATTCTTGGGCCGAGCGCCTGTGCTGAGGGCACTGCCGCTGTTGCTGGTGCTGCTGGAGGCGTTAGAATCGCTTGAGGATTTACTGATGGGTGTGCTCCTGCTGGAGGAAGACGACGACGACGACGACGAAGAGTTTGTGACGGTGCGAGGAGACGCTGGGGGGCGTCGTGAGCTCCTGCGTGACCTTGGCGAATCCGAGTCCTCCGAGTCGCTGCTGTCGGACGAGCTGTCCTGCTGGAGAACGAGAGAGAAACAAGTCAGCGCGATCCCGGTGCAAAAAAAAATCCGCGAATGAAGCGAAATGAATGTGAAAGAGCGGTCGCGAAAAAGGCTCGAACTGAACACTCACTGCGCGCTCTGGCATGGAGAGGGACCTCCTGAAGGTCGGTCGGTGCTTCTTGTTGAACTCTGAAGGAGGCAGATCGTCCTCGGCCTTGGCAAGCTGGAAGGCAAGCCACCTGTCGTACTGTTCTTGAGTTGCGTTCGCTGGCGGCTCGACGTCGCGAGAGCCTGAAGGAAGGAAGGGGAGAGGTAGAGGCAAAGAGAAACGGAAATAAGATCGTATATTTGATTATTTTGAAACTATTTACCAGTATTACAATATCGTCGCCTTCAGAGGTCTGTATTTCGGCTAGCTTAACTTACCGCTTGAACGAGAGGAAGCTGAGGAGGACGTGACGGAGGCCGAGACGGAGGACATGACCGCTGTCGTCTCAAGGGCGAGAGAGGTCGGCCTCCGTGGACGAGCACCGTTGGAGTACGACGAGTAAGACGAGCTCGAGGCTGTGGTTGAGGACGAGGATTCGGAGGAAGAGGTAGTTGTCGAGGAGGTAGATGAGGATCTGGCCACGGACCGGGTACTCACGGAGGAGGACGTTTTGCTGGTACTCGACGACGAAACCGAGGTGGACCTTGAGGTTTCGGAAGAGGTGGAGCTGGAGGTCGACACGGAGGAGGCTGGCGGAGGCTTCGACACAGAGCTGGTGGTGGTGGTGGAGGTGGTGCGCGCTGTGGACGCCGTGGTGGAGGTGGAGGTGGCGGTGGTGGACGAGGACGACGTGGTGGACTTGGACGAGGAGCAGCAGCAGTCGTCGTCCTTGGAGTCCGTGTCCTTGCAGGAATCCTTGCAGGACTCGGAGCCGGAGTAAGGCGTGTAGGAGGGCGGCGTGTGGGTGTTGGCGGGGCGCTGGTACCGGTAGGACGTGGAGGAGGTGCGGCTAGAGAGGAGGGCGGACACCATGTCTGGGGGGGGCGGGGGGAGAGGAGCGTCAGTAAGGGGTTAAATCGCCTTTCCAGTAGGTCTATTTTCTCTGTTTTCTTTTCTTGTTTGTTTTTCTCTCTCTCTTTCTCTTTTTCTTTTTCTCTCTCTCTGTCTTTCTTTCTCTCTCTCTCTCTCTCTCTCTCTCTCTCTCTCTCTCTCTCTCTCTCTCTCTCTCTCTCTCTCTCTCTCTCTCTCTCTCTCTCTCTCTCTCTCTCTCATTCTCTTTCTCTTTCTCTCTCTCACTCACTCTCTCATTCTCTCTCTGTACAAACACACACACAAATACACACATACACGTAAATATATATACATATATGTGTACACATACACACACACACACACACACACACACACACACACACACACACACTTATATATATATATATATATATATATATATATATATATATATATATATATATATATATATATATATATATATATATATATACACATAGCTAGATAGACAGATGCACATTGGCATACATGCCTCCCGCCCCACTACACTCACCATCATAGTCCTGTGTGGTGCGAGCTACACGTCGGGAGGAACTGCTGTACGAGGATGAGGTCCTACTCGGGACGCTGTGACTTCGCTGGGTCTTCTTCTCGCGTGGTTTGTTGACGTAGTTCTTGATGATGTCCTCCTCGCGACAGAATCTGTGGGCGGGAAGGTGGAGTGAGGAGAGGAGGAGATAAAGTAGGGTGGGGAGAGAGGTACAGAAAGGGAGAAGGAAGAGAAAGGGAGAAGGAAGGAAGGAATGAGAGGGAGAGTTTTTGATAGTGTTAGAAGTAGTTTGTGTGTGTGTGAGAGTGTGTGTGCGTGTGCGTGTGTGAGTAGGTTTATATAATTGTTTTTGTGTCTCTGTGTTTGTGTGTGCAATTGTTTGTTTGTATGTGTGTGTCAGTGTATCTGCTTCTGTGGCCGTTTGTGTGTGCATGCATATATGTACACCTATTATATCTTCAAAAAAAAAAAGTCTGATTGGACATACCTAATATCCATAAGCATATCCCGAGGAATATCTCTCCTGCAGATGGCGCAGTTCTTGGTGGTGTTGGCGATGCCCTTCACACACACCATGCAGAAGGTGTGGCCGCACTCCAGCACGAGGGGGAGGGTCACGGGGCCCAGGCAGATGGGGCACTCCGACCCCTCCTCGTCAGAACTATTCTCCTGGTCTGAGGGAGGGAATACTTAGCTTAGAATCAGTGAGGTTTTGAAGGATAAGATGAAGTTGGTATCTTGACGAAGATCTATTCGGAACCGGTTAAATATATCTCTTCTATTGTGAAGCTATTCATTCTCATCCATACCTTTTCTACGAGTATCTTTGCCTTTAATTCCCAAAAAATCAAAAATATCTCTTCATGTATTCCATCTATTTTAATTTCGTATGTATCAATGATTTTACCTCCAGAGTATTTTTTTAGACATTCATTTGTCTCATTATTTTGTTTCTCTTCTCTCGTGTGCATTTACCTGGTTCGTGAAGATATTCATTCTCATTCATACCTTATGGTTCGTGAAGATATTCATTCTCATTCATACCTTATGGTTCGTGAAGATATTCATTCTCATTCATACCTTATGGTTCGTGAAGATATTCATTCTCATTCATACCTTATGGTTCGTGAAGATATTCATTCTCATTCATACCTTATGGTTCGCGAAGATATTCATTACCATTCATACCTTATGGTTCGTGAAGATATTCATTCTCATTCATAAATTCTTATGGTGTCTTCAGAAGATATTCAGTCTCATTCAAACGTTATGGTTCGTGAAGATATTCATATTCTCATCCATACCTTATGGTTCGCGAAGATATTCATTCTCATTCATACCTTAGTGTAGTTCGTGAAGATATTCATTCTCATTCGCTACCTTATGGTTCGCTGTGAAGATATTCCATTCTCATTCATACCTTTATGGTCTCGTGAAGATATTCATTCTCATTCATACCTTAGTGGTTCGTGAAGATGATTCTGATTCTCATTCATACCTTACGGTTCGTGAAGATATTCATTCTCATTCATACCTTATGGTGTCTGTGAAGATATTCATTCTCATTCATACTCGTATGGTTCAGAAGTATATTCATTCTCATCTCATACCTTATGGTTCGTGAAGCATATTCATTCTCATTCATACCCTTATGGTTCGTGAAGATATTCATTCTCATTCATACCTTATGGTTCGTGAAGATAGTTCATTCTCATTCATACCTTATGGTTCTGCGAAGATATTCCATCTCTCAATTCCATACTTTATGGTTCGCGAAGATATTCCGCCCTCATTCATACCTTATGGTTCGTGAAGATATTCATTCTCATTCATACCTTATGGTTCGTGAAGATATTCATTCTCATTCATACCTTATGGTTCGTGAAGATATTCATTCTCATTCATACCTTATGGTTCGTGAAGATATTCATTCTCATTCATACCTTATGGTTCGTGAAGATATTCATTCTCATTCATACCTTATGGTTCGTGAAGATATTCATTCTCATTCATACCTTATGGTTCGTGAAGATATTCATTCTCACTCATATCTTTTCTACACTTTGTCAACACGAATACGTCTCATACTCACCCTTCTCATCGGGAGTGAGGTACTTGTGATCATACTCGTAGTGGAACTGAAGGTACTTGAACTGGACATACTTGGTGCAGCCCTTGCAGAGTTCCGTCCGAGACTCACAATAGTCGACGTGGCGCTGGAACTCCTGGGCGATCACCTCCAGCTCACAGTGTTGGCACTTCATGAGGCGTCGCGGGCACTCCTCCTTCTGCGGCGAAAGAGGAGGGGGGGGGGAGGGTGATTTAGATTTAAATAAGAGTGGTACTACGTCCTAGATAACAAGAAGGAAGGGTGATTAGAATCTCTCGTTCTACAGGAGGACAGGAAGAACAATTTGTGGTGATTCCTCCACCTTCAGAAGAGAATAGAGGCGGCTGATTGTGATGTCTCCTTCTACAGGAAGATAGAATATGATTGTGATCTTTAAAATTCTGTTGGAAAAGGAGGAACCGTCTCTGATTCCTCCTCCTACAGGAAGACAGGAAAAACAGCTCGTGATTTTCTTGAGGAGCGAAAGGAAGAGAGAGGTTTGGGGTTGTGTCTTAAGAGATAAGTAGAGTCAACGCTTTACTCTAATCCCAATCTCTAAGCTCAGTCGCATCAGCTTTGCCTCCGACTGGGAAGCGGGAGAA
>NC_091558.1:44990057-44995057 GCF_042767895.1 Penaeus vannamei | reverse complement strand
AATAATGAATAAATGATAAAAAAGAGAAAATAATGAATAAATGATAAAAAAAAGTAGAAAATAATGAATAAATGATAAAACAGGAAGATAAATCAATTGGAATATACTCTAATAATGATAAAAAAAGAGAAAATAATGAATAAATGATAAAAAAGAGAAAATAATGAATAAATGATAAAAAAAGAGAAAATAATGAATAAATGATAAAAAAGAGAAAATAATGAATAAATGATAAAACAGGAAGATAAATCAATTGGAATATACTCTAATAATGATAAAAAAGAGAAAATAATGAATAAATGATAAAAAAGAGAAAATAATGAATAGATGATAAAAAAGAGAAAATAATGAATAAATGATAAAACAGGTAGATAAATTAATTGAAACATTACCTAGCTCAAAAAAAAAGGAAAAATCGATAGAATTCCCTCATACTCCTAATTGTTCTTAAAAAAAAATTATAGTGATTAAAATGGAAAGGAAAGATTAACGTTAACGTGAAAATAATCAATTTAATCAATGATGTTGCAAGGTCTGAGGTCACGTGATTTCACTTTTGAGAAAAGTAATTAGAAATATCAACCAAACATCAAAATTAAACACGAAGAGTGGAATTAAGAAAGAAAAAAAAGAAAGAAAGAAAGAAAGAAAAAAATATATATGTATATATATATATTCATTTATTTATTTATCTATTTATCTATTTATACTAACATTATATATTGAAGGAAAGTTCGGTTCATATGTTATCTGTCTTTCTTATAAACATAAAACACAACGGCAAAATATTTCTAATGAGTTCCAAAATCGTATTTATAAATTGTTCACACACTGACTGAATGATGTTAATTGTTCATGTACATTAGATATATGTATAAGATTCTATTCCGTCTGTTGAACTGTTCATCTACAAGGAACATTGTACTTATATTGTACTTCAATTGTACTACCAATGTACTTCCACCATACTACCACTGGTCGTAAATTTACTTACATTACCCTTGTTAATATCATTGTACTACCACTGAACTACCATCACCCTTCCATCGTACTTACATTATACTTACATTGTACTTACATTGTACTTATACTGTACTTACATCGCCCTTCCATCGTGCTTACATTGTACTTCCATCACCCTTCCATCGCCCCTCCATCGTACTTACATTGTACTTACATTGTACTTACATTATACTTCCATCGCCCTTCCACCGCCCTTCCACCGTACTTATATTATACTTACATTATACTTCCATCACCCTTCCATCGCCCTTCCATCGTACTTACATTGTACTTACATCACCCTTCCACCGTACTTACATCGCCCTTACATCGCCCTTCCACCGTACTTCCACCGTACTTATATTATACTTACACCGTACTTACATTTTCCTAACAATGACTGAGAAACAAAATCATAATTGATCCGCGGAATTGAGAAAGAGGGATTCAGTTTCTCGGAAGACGAGCTCTGTCCCCATTACCTCAAGCTTGTCATCCTGTTTAAGACGATATTCGAAGGGCGTGTAGGAGGAAGGAGGAGGAGGAGGAGGAAGGAGGAGGAGGAGGAGGAGGAGGAGGAGGAGGAGGAGGAGGAGGAGGTGGGGAAGGAGGAGGAGGAGGAGGAGGGGAAGGAGGAGGGGGGGAAGGAGGAGGAGGAGGAGAGAGGAAGAGGAGGAGGAGGAGGAGGGGGAAGGGGGAGGAAGGAGGAGGGAGGAGGAGGAGGGGAGGAGGAGGTGGGGAAGGAGGGGAGGAGGAGGAGGAGGAGGAGGAGGAGGAGGAGGGAAGGAGGGAAGGAGGAGTGGGGGAGGGAGGAGGAGGAGGAGGAGGGAGGAGGAAGGTTAGGGGGTAGGATGTAGGAGGAGGAGGAGGAGTGAGGGGGAAGGGGGAATAGGAGGAGGAGGAGGAGGGAGGAGGGAAGGAGGAAGGAGGAGGAGGAGGAGAAGGGGGGAAGGAGGAGGAGGGAGGAGGAGGGAAGGAGGAGGGAGGGGGTGGAGGAGGAGGAGGGAAGGAGGGAGGAGGGGAAGGAGGAGGAGGAGGTGGGGAAGGAGGAGGAGGAGGAGGAGGGTGAGGAGGAGGAGGAGGGGGAGGGGGAGAGGAGGAGAAGGAGTGGGGAGGAGGAGGAGGAGGGGGAGGAGAAAAGGAGGAGGAGGAGGAGGAGGAGGAGGAGGGGAAGGGGTGGAAGGAGGAGGAAGAAGAAGAGGATGGGTAAGGGGTAGGGTGTAGGAGGAGGAGGAGGAAGAAGAAGAAGAAGAGCAGGAGTGTAGGAGAAGGAGGAGGAGAAGAAGAAGGTGGAGAAAGAGGAGAAGGAGAAGAAGAAGGGGAAAGGGAATGAGTAGGGGGAAGAGAAGAGAAAGAAGAAGAAGAGTGTAGGAGAAGAAGAAGGAGAAGGGAGGAGGAGGAGGAGGAGAAAAAGAAGGAGGAGGAGGATGCGGCTGACGTCTTCTCCTTCCTCGGCAATTTCTCCAGACTCGATTAAAGGTTTCCTCCTCGTGCTTGAGGGCGGGCGTGGGCGTGGGCGTGGGCGTGGGTGTAGGACATCTCGAGGATTCTTTAGGGCGGCAGGGACCTCGCTCTCTTTCTTCCTGTGTCTTCGAGATGTTGCTTAAGGGGGGTATGGAAGGATGAGAGAAATCTTTTTTTTTCTCTCTCTCTCTCTTTCTTTCTTTTTTTTTCTTGCTCTTTCTCTCTCTCGTTTTCTCTTTTGATTTTTTCTCTCCCTCTTTTTCTTCCTCTTTCTCTTTTTGTTTTATTTCTCTATCTTGTTATTTCTCTCTCTCGTTTTCTCTCTCTCGTTTTCTCACTCTCTCTCTCTCTCTCTCTCTCTCTCTCTCTCTCTCTCTCTCTCTCTCTCTCTCTCTCTCTCTCTCTCTCTTTCTCTCTCTATTTCTCTCAATCATCTTCCCTTCACTTGACTACCTTTCTTGCCAACCCTTCCCCATCAACTTACCTCGAGCGCGAACTGAAGGGGCTCCACGACGGCCTCGAAACGGACTCTTCCCTCCCTTTCCCTCCTTTCCCCTCCCCTCCTCACCCTCCCTCCCCTTTCCCTCCCTTCCATCCCTTCCCTTCCATCTCCATCTCCTCCTTCCCCTTCCCCCCCCTTTTCCCCCTTACCTCGTGCGCGAACAGCTGGAGGGGCTCCAGGACGGCCTCGAATAGGACTCTTCCCTCCCTATCCCTTCCATCCATCCCTGCTCCCTCCCCTTCCCCTTCCCCCTCCCTTCCCCCCCTTACCTCGTGCGCGAACAGCTGGAGGGGCTCCACGACGGCCTCGCACTTGGGGCACTGAATGCTCTTGTGGTTGGCCTCCACATGCTGTTGGTAGTGCGAGCGAGGGACGGGCTCACCGCACAACGTACACACGGCAATGTTCCTCTGGCAGTGGACGCTGTGCACAGTGAAGTTTTTAGCTGAGACTTCCCGTTTGCTGGAAAGAGAAGGAGGGAAGAGGTGGGTCAGGGCAGGTGTCTTCAGGTGTCTCCTCTGCTTCTTCAATGACTCTTAAATAACCTCTTAAATAACTTCAATAATCACTGTCTAAGAATATTTATACACAAAGACAGTTAATAGGTATCTGCTAATGAAGAGTATTGATACCTATATGTGTGTACACGAATGAATATTTGTATATATGTATATATGTATATGTATATATATATATATATATATATATATATATATATATATATATATATATATATATATATATATATATGAATATGTATCTTTACATATCTATATCTTTATCTATATCTACATATATATGTATATATATATATATATATATATATATATATATATATATATATATATATATATATTTATATATATTTATATATATATAAATATATATAGATATATATTTATTTATATGTATATATATATATATATATATATATATATATATATATGTATATATATTTATATATATATAAATACATATATATATATACATATATTTATGTATATATGTATATATATATATATATATATATATATATATATATAGAGAGAGAGAGAGAGAGAGAGAGAGAGAGAGAGAGAGAGAGAGAGAGAGAGAGAGAGAGAGAGAGAGATGTGTATATGTATATGTATATGTATATATATATATATATATATATATATATATATATATATATATATATATATATATATATATATGAACTCGAGTTGTCAACACGAAGGAAGAAAAAACATTTATCGATTTCTATATTTAGGCTCATCTATAATTACGCCACTCCCCTACCCCTACCCCCCCCCCCCCCCCACTAAAAAAAAAAAGAAAAAAAAAAAAAAAACTTTTTTTATTTCCGTGAGTCGAGTTCCCAGATACCAGTCACCATCCACCTGCTCTATTCTCCCCACTCATCCTCCTTCTATCCTTCCTGTAGGCAGCCGTTCGCATTACCCGTTTTCGTGACAAGTTAACGAATGTCTATAGAATCGTTTGCAAAACCGACTTACGTCATCGCGGACCTTAGAACGTTCCCGGCGGCGTTGATCGTGTGTGTGATTTCAGTTTACGTTTCCAAATAGAACAAATGGTTATTGTGAATTTAGAGGGTTTATGTATGTGTGGGATGTGGGATTATATGTGTGTGTGTGTGTGTGTGTGTGTGTGTGTGTGTGTTTGTGTGTGTTTGTTTGTTTGTGTTTGTGTGAGTGTGTGTGTGTGTGGGATGTGGGATTATATATGTGTGTGTGTGTGTGTGTGTTTGTGTGTGTTTGTTTGTTTGTGTTTGTGTGAGTGTGTGTGTGTGTGGGATGTGGGATTATATATGTGTGTGTGTGTGTGTGTGTGTGTGTTTGTTTGTGTGTGTGTTTGGTTGTGTGTTTGTGTGTGGGGGGAGTGTTTGGGTGTGTGTGTGCTTGTGTTTGTGTGTGTGTGTGTTTGTTGTGTGTGTGTGTGTTTGTTGTGTGTGTTTGTTTGTTTGTGTTTGTGTGAGTGTGTGTATATGAGTGTTTGTGTTTGTGTGTTTGAGTATGTATGTGTGTGT
>NC_091558.1:44967557-44972557 GCF_042767895.1 Penaeus vannamei | reverse complement strand
ACGGAAGAAGAAGGAGGTGAAGAAATAGGAAAAAGAGGAAAGGAGGGTAAAGAAGGTACAGAAAGACGGAAGAAGAAGGAAGTGAAGGAATAGGAAGAAGAGGAAAGAAGGGTAAAGAAGGGACAGAAAGACGAGGTTAAAGGTCAGGAAATAAGGCCTGATAGACGAGGTCATTCACGCCCACCATCTACGCCCGTTGGATCTAAGACATTGTTAAAGGGAGTTGTTCTTTTCTCTGTCTGTTTGTCTGTCTGTCCTTCTCTCTCTCTCTCTTTGTCTCTGTCTCTATCTCTGTCTCTGTCTCTGTCTGTCTGCTGTCTGTCTGTCTGTCTCTGTCTCTGTCTCTGTCTCCCTCTCTCTCTGTCTCTCTCTCTGTCTCTGTCTCTGTCTCTGTCTCTGTCTGTCTCTCTCCCTCCCTCCCTCTCTCTCTCTCTCTGCCTCTGGCTCTGCCTCTCCTTCTCTGTCTCTCTGTCTCTCTCTCTCTCTCTCTTTTCCTTTCTCTCTCTTTCTCTGTGTGTGTGTGTGTGTGTGTGTGTGTGTGTGTGTGTGTGTGTGTCTGTCTCTGTCTCCCTTTCCCTCTCTCCCTCCCCCTCCCTCCCTCTCTCTATTTCTCATACATCTCTCCTATCCCATCCACCCCTCCCTCCCACCCACCCCTCCCTCGTTCCCACCCACACCCCCTTCCCTCCCACCCACCCTCTCCCCCATCCCACCCCCTTCCTCCCACCCACCCCCTTCCCTCGTTCCCACCCTTCCCCTCCCCCTTCCCCCTCCCCCACTATACCCCCACCCCCACCCCCCACTCTACCCCCTCCCCCTCCCCCTCGTTCCCACGCAAGCGGCAACAGGACCCCCGCTCTAAGGTCGCCGTCTCGACTAAGGTGTCATTTTGGGATACGGAAATATCTCCATCGTGAGGGGGATAAAAAAGGAGGGAGACGACCACCCACGCCCGCACGCCCGCACGCCCGCCTACCTCTCCGCCCACCTTGGCCTCGCCCGGCAGCAAGGGAGCGTGGGTGCGAAGAGAGAGATAGAGGAGAGAGAGAGAGGGAGAGAGAGAGGGAGGGAGGGAGGGAGGGAGGGAGGGAGAGAGAGAGAGAGAGAGAGAGAGAGAGAGAGAGAGAGAGAGAGAGAGAGAGAGAGAGAGAGAGAGAGAGAGAGAGAGAGAGAGGGGGGGAGGGAAAGAGAGAGAGAGACAGACAGAGACAGAGAGACAGACAGAGAGAAAGACAGAGAGAGAGAAAGAGAGAGAGGCAGACAGACAGAGAGAGAGAGAGACAGAGAGAGAGAGAGAAAGAAATGGATAGAGGGAGAGAAAGAGACAGAGACAGAGAGACAGACGGACAGACAGAGAGAGAGATAAAGAGAGGAAAGAGAGAGAGAGAAAGAATAGGAGAGAGAGAGAGAGACAGAGACAGAGAGACAGACAGAGAGAGAGAGAGAGAGAGACAGAGAGACAGACAGAGATCAGAGAGACAAACAGAGAGAGAGAGAGAGAGAAAGAAGAGAGAGCGCGTGGGAGGACCACGCTGCCTCAGCCAACATTCCCAAAAATAAAAGATTATGTT
The DNA here is from genome assembly GCF_042767895.1 of Penaeus vannamei. Lineage (NCBI taxonomy): Eukaryota > Metazoa > Arthropoda > Malacostraca > Decapoda > Penaeidae > Penaeus > Penaeus vannamei. The sequence goes on along the minus strand of NC_091558.1, from coordinate 44,970,986 downwards.
TTTCCCTTTTTTTCTCCCTCTCTCTCTCTCTTTCCCTTCCCCCCCCCCCCTCCTTTTTTTTTCCTTTCTCTTTTTTGTCAAAGAGTTTAAGGTCGCGTGGCGGCTGCTCTCTAAATCCGGATGGGTGCTGTAGCTGGGCGCCCCACTTGCGAATCTGATTAATAGATCACAATTCACGGGCGTTCTCGTTTCCTCCTCCACGCCCGTATGAGGGGGGTCTATTCTTAGGGGGTTTCAGGCGCTCCTTCTCTCTCTCTCTCTCTCTTCCTTCTTCTTCCTCCTTCGCTTCTTCGGGTTTTTTAAATTTTTTTTTTCTCCTATATATCCTCGTCTTCCGTTTCTTCGATTTTTTTTTTCCTTTTACCTCCCTTATTCTCGGGCTTATCCTCGGTTTCTTCAATTTTCTTCCTTTTACCTCCCTCATTCTCAGGCTTATCCTCGGCTCCTTCAATTTTATTCCCTTTTTTTTCTCCCTCCTCTTCATCTTCCTTAAATTTTCGTCCTTTTTTTCCTCCTCCTCTTCCTCCTCCTCCTCCTCTTCCCCTACCTCCTCCTCTTCTTCCTCCTCATCCTCATTTTGCCCAAAACCTCCTTCTCCTCCAGCCCCTGATTCCTCTTCCTCCTCCTCCTCTTCCCCACCCCTCCTCCTCTCCCCCACCCCTCCTCCTCCTCTTCCTCCTCATCCTCCTTTTGCCCAAAACCTCCTTCTCCTCCTCCAGCGAGTGCCCCTGATTCCTCCTCCTCCTCCTCCTCTTCCCCACCCCTCCTCCTCTTCTTCCTCATCCTCCTTTTGCCCAAAACCTCCTCCTCTTCTTCCTCCTCCTCCTCCTCTTCCCCACCCCTCCTCGTCTTCCTCCTCATCCTCCTTTTGCCCAAAACCTCCTCCTCCAGCAAGTGCCCCTGAACGCAACGTCGAGGTAAAAACCCGTTAATTGGTCGCGTTTTCCCTTCGTGCCCGGCGTCTGCTGGGCTGCCGGGACAAAGGTCTTGCTCTGCCGAAGTCTGCGCCGCTGATAGACTGATAGAACGATGAGGGAGAGATGGGAGGGAGGGAGGGAGAGTGGGAGGGAGGGAGGGAGGGAGAGGGAGAGATGGGAGGGTTGGGTGGGAGAGATGGGAGAGATGGGAGGGTTGGGAGGGAGGGAGGGAGAGATGAGAGGGAGGGTTGGGTGGGAGAGATGGGAGGGAGGGAGGGAGGGTTGGGTGGGAGGGAGGGTTGGGTGGGAGAGGGAGGGTTGGGTGGGAGAGATGGGAGGGAGGGTGGGAGAGTGGGAGAGGGGATGGGAGGGAGGGTTGGGTGGGAGGGAGGGAGAGTGGGAGAGATGGGGAGGGAGGGAGGGTGTGGGAGAGATGGGAGGGGTAGGGGGGGCGGGAGAGATGGGAGGGTTGGGTGGGAGAGTGGAAGAGATGGAAGGGAGAGTGGGAGAGATGGGATGGGTGAGAGATTGAAAGATATATTTCAATTCCATTTGTTACAATGAATATTATTTGCGGTGACATACTACCTGTTTTATTTTGCTTCCAAATCTCCCTCTGTGTGCAAGGAATGGCCGGGGTGACCATCCACTGGCCGGGCGTGGGATTGAACGCAGGTCTGCAAGATTGCTCGTCCAACACACCAGCACAACACAGAGGGAGAGTGGGTGGGTGGGATTGAGGGAGAAGTGGGTGGGAGAGGGAGTGGGTGGGTGGGATTGAGGGAGAAGTGGGTGAGAGAGGGAGTGGGTGGGTGAGTTTGAGGGAGACGTGGGTGTGTGGGTGAAAAGGAGAGAGAGAGAATTGGGTAAGCGAGTGAGAGTGAAGGGAGAAGTGGGTGTCAGAGGAAGAGAGAGAGAGATAAGTGAGTGGGTGGGCTTGAGGGAGATGTGGGTCTGATGGTGGAAGAGAGAGAGCGAGAGAGAGAGAGAGAGAGAGAGAGAGAGAGAGAGAGATGGGGAGAGGGAGAGAGAGAGAGAGAGAGAGAGAGAGAGAGAGAGAGAGAGAAGTGGGTGTGAGTGATGGATGGGAGAGAGAGATAAGTGAGTGGGTGGGCTTGATAGAGATGTGGGTCTGTGGGCGGAAGAGAGAGAGAGAGAGAGAGAGAGAGAGAGAGAGAGAGAAGTGGGTGTGAGTGATGGATGGGAGAGATTGATTGTTAATTCTGTCGCGTTTTCTTTCCGTCCCGGGCGTCTTCGGGGCTGCCTGGACAAAGACCTGGTTCTCCCCTCCCTGCGCCCCTGACAGACAGACGGAGCGCTGCCGTGGGCGTCAAGGCGAGCATATAGCGTCCGGCAGAAATCATTAGGCCAGCTGGCAGCACGGGAGCCGAAGGGGCGGTGCCTGGGGGAGCGAGCGGGCGGACGGGCGGGAGGGCGGGAAGGCGTGGGCGAGAGGGGCGTCTAGACCACCAGCTGGAGCAGATGGCGGCGTCGACGGCTGGTGCTGCTCCTGTCGCCCTTGCTGGCTCTGGAGGGGCGTTTCCGGGGCTGCTCGCGAGGGTCACTCACCTTGGCACCTCTCCTCCTCCTGCTCCTCGCTCTTGGGGCTTCGTCGCTGGCTTTCTGACGGCGGGCGAGTCTTGCTCAAGAGTCGAGTGAAATTTGTTCCCGCTGCAGCAGCTGCCGAGGCCATAGATCGAGGCTTACGAAAGAGAGAGGGAGGGAGGGAGGGAGAGAAAGAGGGTGGAAGAGAGAGGGTGGGAGAGAAAGAAGGTGGGAGGGAAGAAGGGAGGGAGAGAAAAAAGGTGGGAGGGAAGGGTGGAGGGAGGGAGAGAAAGAGAGTGGGAGGATGGAAGAGAAGGGTGGGAGGGAGGGAGAGAGAGAATGAGACAGAGTGAGAGAGAGAGAGAGAAACAGAGAATGAAAGTGAGAGAAAGAGAGACAAAGAGTGAGAGAAAGAGAGACAGAGAATGAAAGAAAGAGAGAATGAGAAAAAGAGAGAGTGAGGGAAAGAGAAAGAGAGAGAGAATGAAAGAAAGAGAGAGACAGAGAATGAGAGAAAAAAGAGAGAGAATGAGAGAAACAGAAAGACAGAGACAGAGACCGAGAGACAAATAATGAAAAAAAAAGAGAAAGAGAGAGAATGAACGAACGGGAGGAAGAGGCAAGATATAAATACTTCCTTCTGGGGCGGTGACGTCATGCAATACTCACATGACGAGGTATGGCGAAGGAAATTCAGATCTCTACCCACCCCACCCCCACCCCCCTACCCCCCACACCCCTACTACCCTACTACCGGCCCCCTTGCCTGCACCTCCTTTCTTCTGCTTCTCATTTTCACACTCGTGCTTTGTGTCTGTCTGTCTGTTTGTCTGTCTGCCTGTCTGTCTCTTTCTCTGTTTGTTTGTCTGTCTCTGTCTCTGTCTCTGTCACTCTCTGTCTCTGTCTCTGTCTCTGTCTCTCTCTCTCTCTCTCTTGCTCTCTCTGTCTCTCTCTCTCTCTCTCTCTC
>NC_091558.1:44957557-44962557 GCF_042767895.1 Penaeus vannamei | reverse complement strand
GAGGAAGAGAGTTGAAGGACGGAGTGAGAAGAGTGAGAGAGAGTTAAAAGACGGAGTGAGAGGAGGGAGAGAGAGAGAGAGAGGGAGAGAGAGAGAGAAGGGAGAGAGAGAGAGAAGGGAGAGAAGGAGAGAATTGCAGTGTGTGGATGGAGAGTGAAACACAATACTCTCCAAGAAATACCAAATTTCCGTGTTTTTGTCTTAATTATTTTTGTTTTGTTTACGGAAGGCCAGAGAGAGAAAAATAATGATGTAGAAGACACCGAGAGAAACCGAATACCAGGAATGAAGATAATGATATATAAAAGAAAGAAGAAGGATGAAAAAAATGAGAGAAAAGGAAGACAAAAGGAAAATTCGACGAAGGAGAAGAATTAAGAGAAAAAGAAATAACAACGATAATAAACAAAGAAGGGGGAAAAAATCAACGAAGGAGAAAATTCGAAAACAAGAAAAACAATAAAGAAAGAAAGAAAAATCAACGAAGGGGAATCAAAAGGAAAAATAAATAAAGATAAAGGAAAGAAAAAAAATAACCCGAAGAAGGAAAAACAGAAGAAAAAGGAAAGGAAAAAAAAAAACGAAGAAGGAAAAACAAGAAAAAAAGGAAAGGAAAAAAACGAAGAAAATCAAAAGAAGAAAAAAAAGGAAAGAAAAAAAACAACACGAAAAATCAGAAAAAGAAAAAAAAAAACGGAAAGAAAAAAAAAATTTCCGAAGGCGAAGCGGAAGACAAAGTCAAAAGACGAAAGAGACATCGAGACACGGCGGCGACTTCCCGCGCTCTTTCTAACCTAATTTACGTGTTTCTAATAGCATTATTGGCAACGCGCGCGCTCCGTCAACTAGGCTAGTTGAGACAAAGAGCGTTATATATTCTTCGCTCCTTCTTTCTCCATCTTTTAACCCCTTTTTCGACTTTGGATGTGTTTTTTGTCTGTCTGTCTGTCTGTTTGTCTCTCGCTCTCTCTCTTTCTGTCTGTCTGTCTGTCTGTCTCTCGCTTTCTCTCTGTCTCTCTCTGTCTGTCTGTCTGTCTCTCTCTCTCTCTCTCTCTCTCTCTCTCTGTCTGTCTGTCTGTCTGTCTGTCTCTCTCTCTCTCTCTCTCTCTCTCTCTCTCTGTATATATTTGGTTACTTTTTCTTGCTTTCGTTTTGGGGGGAATCAAGATTTTTTTTTCTTTTTTTGAGGAGCGGGTAAAATTAGTCTGATTTTCTTTTTTCTCTGTCTCTCTCTTCATCTGTTCTATATTATTCATTTTTTCATCTATTCACTGTCTATTTCTCTCCCTCCATTTCCTGTTCCTTTTTTATTTCTTCTTCTTTCTCCTTTCCTCTTTCTCTCCCTCTTTCTTATCTCTCATCTTTTTCCTTCCCTATTCCCTCTTTATCAGCCCTCCCGCTCTCTCTCTCTCTCTTTCCTTTCCATCTCTCTTTTCGCTTCGTCTCTTCCTTTCTCATTTCTATTTTCTGTTTTGACATTCCTCCTCCTCCTTCTTCCTCTGTCCTCCTCTTCCTCCCTTTCCTCCCTCCTCCCCCTTCTTCCTCTGTCCTCCCTCCTCCTCCCCTTCCCTCCCTTTCCTCCCTCCTCCCTCCTCCCCTTCTTCTTCCTCCCTCCTCCCTCCTCCCCTTCTTTCCCCTCTCTTTCCTCTTCCCTTCTCTCTCTTCCTTTCCTTTCTTTCCCCTCTTTTCCTCTTCCCTTCTCTCTTCCTTTCCTTTCTTTCCCCTTTTCCTCTTCCCTGTCCTCCTTCTTCTCTTCCTTTTCTTCCTCTCTTCCCTTCCTTCGCAATCTCTCTTCTTTTTATCTTCTTCTTCTTTCTATTCTTTCCACCTTTCTTTCTCCTTCTTCTTCCTGTTCGTCTTCGTCTTTTTCCCCGTCTTCCTCTTCCTCCTCCTCCTTTATATTTTCTTCGTCTTTTCTTCTTCTTCTTCCTTCTCCTCCTCCTTCTTCTTCTTCTTCTCCCCCCCTCTCTTCCTCCTCCTTCTCCTTCATCATCATCATTTTCTTCGTCTTCCCTCCTCCTCCCCGCTTCTTCTTCTTCTTCTTTCTTCCTCTCCTCTCCTCCTTCTCTTTCTTGTTCATCTTTTTTCTTCTCTTTCTTCGCCTTCCTCTTCCTTTTCCTCCTCCTCCTCCTCTTTCCTCCCGCCCCCCTCTATTTTTTTTCCTTTACCTCCATTCCTCTTCCGGTTCCATCTTTTATTTTTTTCTCTCTCTTATCTCCCCTCATCTTCCTTTCTCATTATCCCTTTTCATCTTATTAATATATGATTATTCTCTTATGTCTCCTTTTTATCCTCAATTTCCTTCTTTTCTCGTTTTTTTTTTTTTTTTGTCTTTATCATGTCTATTTTATTTTCTATTTATCTTATCTCCATTTACGAATTTGCGAGATGGGAAAAAAATACGAATACATAATAGAATAAAGAAAAGAGAGAAAGAAAGGAAAATGGAAAAAAGTAAATAATAATAATAACAATAACAATAATAATGATGATGATAATAATAATAATAATAATAATAATAATAATAATAATAATAATAACAATAATAATAATGATAATAATAATAATAACAATAATAATAATAACAATAATAATAATAAAACAAAAGAAAACAATGATAATACTAGAATAAAGAATAAAAAAAAGACAGGTGACAAAAGACGATCACTCCGCAAAGGCAAAACTAATCGAGCGCAAAGATGGCGTCCCGAAGCGCGCCAAAACAAAGGAGTCGAGAGAAGCTCACGAGAAAATGTCATGTCCGGCCGGGAAAAAAAACTAGGTCGTGACGGACCCATCAACAATAATTTCAAATAGAAAGAGAAAACAAGAGAAAGAGAGAGAGAGAGAAGGAGGGAGGGAGAGGGAGAATAAGAAAAAAACAAGAACTCATCGACTAGTCTCGCACCCATCAACAAGAATTTCAAATAGAAAAGAAGAATAGCAAAAGAGAAAGAGAGAAAAAAGAGAGAAAGAGAGAGAGGGAGAATAAGAAATAAAAAGAACTCATCGACTAGTCTCGCCGTTCTCTTCCGGCTTGGCAGCTGTCGTCTCTGTTTACGTCTGTTGCGGAGCCGAGCCACGAGACCAAAGGGGGGGGGAGGAGGAGGAGAGGGAAGCACCCCTTTCCCTCCCTTCATTCTCTCCTCTTTCCCTCCCTTCATTCTCTCCTCTTTCCCTCCCTTCATTCTCTCCTCTTTCCCTCCCTTCATTCTCTCCTCTTTCCCTCCCTTCATTCTCTCCTCTTTCCCTCCCTTCATTCTCTCCTCTTTCCCTCCCTTCATTCTCTCCTCTTTCCCTCCCTTCATTCTCTCCTCTTTCCCTCCCTTCATTCTCTCCTCTTTTCCCTCCCTTCATTCTCTCCTCTTTCCCTCCCTTCATTCTCTCCTCTTCCCTCCCTTCATTCTCTCTCCTCTTTCCTCTCCCTTTTTCCTCTTCCTCCCTTCATTCTCTCCTCTTCCCTCCCTTCATTCCCTTCCTCTTTTCCCTCCTTCATCTCTCTGCTCTTTTCCTCCTCTATCTTCTTCCTCTTTCCTCCTTCATCTTCTTCCTCTTTCCCTCCCTTCATTCTCTCCTCTTTTCCTCCCTTCATTCTCTCCTCTCTTCCTCCCTTCATTCTCTCTCCTCTTCCCTCCTTCATTCCCTCCTCTTCCCCTCCTTCATTCTCTTCCTCTTTCCCTCCCTTCATTCTCTCTCCTCTTCCCTCCCTTCATTCTCTCCCTTCTTCCCTCCCTTCATTCTCTCCTCTTTCCCCTCCTTCATTCTCTCCTCTTTCCCTCCCTTCATTCTCTTCCCTCTTCTTCCTCTTCTCCCTCTTCCCTCTTTCTCCCTTCATTCTCTCCTCTTTCCCTCCCTTCATTCTCTCCTCCTTCCCTCCGTTCATTCTCTCTCCTCTTTCCCTCCCTTCATTCTCTCCTCTTTCCCTCCCTTCATTCTCTCCTCTTTCCCTCCCTTCATTCTCTCCTCTTTCCCTCCCTTCATTCTCTCTCCTTCCCTCCTCTTATCCCTCTCCTCTTTCCCTCCCTTCATTCTCTCCTCTTTCCCTCCCTTCATTCTCTCCTCTTTCCCTCCCTTCATTCTCTCCTCTTTCCCTCCCTTCATTCTCTCCTCTTTCCCTCCCTTCATTCTCTCCTCTTTCCCTCCCTTATTATTCATCTTTTTCTCTATTTTTTTCATTTCTTTCTCTTTCTCTGTCTATCGATTGTCTTTCCTCTCCACTCTTTCTTTTTTTTCTTTCTTTCTCTTCTGTCTCTCTTCTTCCATTCTATCCTTTTTCGTTCCCACTTTCCCCTTTTTCTCACCTTCCTTCGCTCTCCCTTCTTTCACCCTCTCCTCCTTTCCCTCCCTCCTCCTCCTCCCTTCCCTCTCTCCTCCCACTTCCTTTCTTTCTCCCTTCTTTCTTTCTCCTTTTCTTTCTCCTTTCTTTCTCCCCTTTCTTTCTCCCCCTCCCTCCTCCCCCCCTCCCCCACCAAAGCGCGTGCAAGAGAAGGTCAACTGGAAGTCTATCTATTTATTCATTTATTTATTTTCTTGTTCCTCTTCTTCCAAAACTCGGTCTCGTCTTGCCAACTGAAGGTCTTCGTTTTTTTTTTTTTTTTTTTTTTAACTCGTCTTTTCTTTCTTCTTCTTCTTCTTCTTCTTTGGTGTTTGTCACTTTTTTCCCCTTTCGTTTGATCTTATTTTCTTTATTCGCTTTTGTCACTTTGGTGATGGTTGTGGTTATGATCATGATGATGATAATGATTATTATTATCTATATTGTTGTTGTTATTATTTTCATTATTTTCATTATTATTATCATTATCATTATTATTATTATTATTATCATAATTTATCATTATTATCACTATCATTATTATCATTATTATTATTATTAGTGTTATTACTATTATTATCATTATTACTATTATTATGATTAATATTATTATTATTATTATTATCATGACTATAATTATGATTATCATTATTAAGATTATTATTATCATCATCATTATCCTTCT
>NC_091558.1:44947557-44950057 GCF_042767895.1 Penaeus vannamei | reverse complement strand
AGAGAGAAAAAGGCGAAAGTTATAATCCACAATCTTTCACAATCTTTCGAAGCAGAGAGAAAAAGGGGAAAGTTATAATCCACAATCTTTCACAATCTTTCAAAGCAGAGAGAGAAAAAGGGGAAAGTTATAATCCACAATCTTTCACAATCTTTCAAAGCAGAGAGAGAAAAAGGGGAAAGTTATAATCCACAATCTTTCACAATCTCTCAAAGCAGAGAGAGAAAAAGGGGAAAGTTATAATCCACAATCTTTCACAATCTTTCAAAGCAGAGAGAGAAAAAGGGGAAAGTTATAATCCACAATCTTTCACAATCTTTCGGAGCAGAGAGAGAAAAAGGGGAAAGTTATAATCCACAATCTTTCACAATCTTTCGAAGCAGAGAGAGAAAAAGGGGAAAGTTATAATCCACAATCTTTCACAATCTTTCGAAGCAGAGAGAGAAAAAGGCGAAAGTTATAATCCACAATCTTTCACAATCTTTCGAAGCAGAGAGAGAAAAAGGCGAAAGTTATAATCCACAATCTTTCACAATCTTTCAAAGCAGAGAGAGAAAAAGGGAAAAGTTATAATCCACAATCTTTCACAATCTTTCAAAGCAGAGAGAGAAAAGGGGAAAGTTATAATCCACAATCTTTCACAATCTTTCAAAGCAGAGAGAGAAAAGGGGAAAGTTATAATCCACAATCTTTCACAATCTCTCAAAGCAGAGAGAGAAAAAGGGGAAAGTTATAATCCACAATCTTTCACAATCTCTCAAAGCAGAGAGAGAAAAAGGCGAAAGTTATAATCCACAATCTTTCACAATCTCTCAAAGCAGAGAGAAAAAGGGAAAGTTATAATCATAATCTTTCACAATCTTTCAAAGCAGAGAGAGAAAAAAGAGGAGAAAGTTATAATCCACAATCTTTCACAATCTCTCAAAGCAGAGAAAAGGGGAAAGTTATAATCCACAATCTTTCACAATCTCAAAGCAGAGAGAGAAAAAGGGGAAAGTTATAATCCACAAATCTTCACAATCTCTCAAAGCAGAGAGAGAAAAAGGCGAAGAAGTTATAATCCACAATCTTTCACAATCTCTCAAAGCAGAGAGAGAAAAAGGGGAAAGTTATAATCCACAATCTTTCACAATCTCTCAAAGCAGAGAGAAAAAGGCAGAAAGTTATAATCCACAATCTTTCACAATCTCTCAAAGCAGAGGAGAGAAAAAAGGGGGAAAGTTATAATCCAAATCTTTCACAATCTCTCAAAGCAGAGAGAGAAAAGAGGAGAAAGTTATAATCACAATCTTTCACAATCTTTCGAAGCAGAGAGAGAAAAAGGGAAAGTTATAATCCACAATCTTTCACAATCTCTCAAAGCAGAGAGAGAAAAAAGAGGAAAGGATTATAATCCACAATCTTTCACAATCTCTCAAAGCAGAGAGAAAAAGGCGAAAGTTATAATCCACAATACTTTCACCAATCTCTCAAAGCAGAGAGAGAGAAAAAGGGGAAGGTGTATAATCACAATCTTTCACAATCTTTCAAAAGCAGAGAGAGAGAGAGAAAAGGGAAAGTTGCATAATCCACAATCTTTCACAATCTTTCAAAGCAGAGAGAGAAAAGGGGAAAGTTATAATCCACAATCTTTCACAATCTCTCAAAGCAGAGAGAGAAAAAGGGGAAAGTTATAATCCACAATCTTTCACAATCTCTCAAAGCAGAGAGAGAAAAAGGCGAAAGTTATAATCCACAATCTTTCACAATCTCTCAAAGCAGAGAGAGAAAAAGGGGAAAGTTATAATCCACAATCTTTCACAATCTTTCAAAGCAGAGAGAGAAAAGGGGAAAGTTATAATCCACAATCTTTCACAATCTTTCAAAGCAGAGAGAGAAAAGGGGAAAGTTATAATCCACAATCTTTCACAATCTCTCAAAGCAGAGAGAGAAAAAGGCGAAAGTTATAATCCACAATCTTTCACAATCTCTCAAAGCAGAGAGAGAAAAAGGGGAAAGTTATAATCCACAATCTTTCACAATCTCTCAAAGCAGAGAGAGAAAAAGGCGAAAGTTATAATCCACAATCTTTCACAATCTCTCAAAGCAGAGAGAGAAAAAGGGGAAAGTTATAATCCACAATCTTTCACAATCTTTCAAAGCAGAGAGAGAAAAAGGGGAAAGTTATAATCCACAATCTTTCACAATCTTTCAAAGCAGAGAGAGAAAAGGGGAAAGTTATAATCCACAATCTTTCACAATCTTTTGGAGCAGAGAGAGAAAAAGGGGAAAGTTATAATCCACAATCTTTCACAATCTCTCAAAGCAGAGAGAGAAAAAGGGGAAAGTTATAATCCACAATCTTTCACAATCTTTCAAAGCAGAGAGAGAAAAGGGGAAAGTTATAATCCACAATCTTTCACAATCTTTCGAAGCAGAGAGAGAAAAAGGGGAAAGTTATAATCCACAATCTTTCACAATCTCTCAAAGCAGAGAGAGAAAAAGGGGAAAGTTATAATCC
>NC_091558.1:44942557-44945057 GCF_042767895.1 Penaeus vannamei | reverse complement strand
ATTTCTCAATGATTATTCTTTTGTTTCTCTCTTTTTTTATTTCTTTATCTTTATCTGTTCGTTTATCTGTATTTTTTTTTTTTTGATATTTTGTTTTTTATATATATGGTCCCTCGTCTCCAGTTCGTTTGTTTGTGTGTATGTTTATCTTCTATTTCTCAATGATTATTCTTTCTTTTTCTACCTTTTTTTTTATCTTATTTCTTTATCTTTATCTGTTCGTTTATCTGTGTATTTTTTTATTTTGATATTTTGTTTTTATATATATGGTCCCTCTTCTCCAGTTCGTTTGTTTGTGTGTTTGTTTATCTTCTATTTCTCAATGATTATTCTTTTTTCTACCTTTTTTATCTTATTTCTTTATCTTTATCTGTTCGTTTATCTGTGTATTTTTTGTTTTGATATTTTTCTTTTTATATATATGGTCCCTCGTCTCCAGTTCGTTTGTTTGTGTGTTTGTTTATTTTCTATTTCTCAATGCTTGTTCTTTATTCTCTCTTTTTTATATTTCTTTATCTTTATCTGTTCGTTTATCTGTATTTTTTTCTTTTGATATTTTCCTTTTATATATCTGATCCCTTATCTCCAGTTCGTCTGTTTGTATGTTTGTTTATCTTCTACGTTTCTTATATTCATGTCTTATACTTGTTCTTCCCTTCTCTCTAAATATATCTTTAATTTTGTCTGTCTCGCTAATTCGTTATCAGTTTATCAATGTATCATCATTCAGGTTATTTATCATAGAATTATCTATCTCTCTATCTATCTTCGTAACCGTCTGTCCGTCTGTGGCTTCTTACTTATTCATCCGTCTACTCATCTACTGATCTATCTATCTACCTGTCTATCTGTCTACGTAACTGTATATCTTGTTTGTTTACCTTCCTAACCAGTTATCTTTCTGTATGTCGTCGACCACTCTATCTGTCAACTAATTTGTCTGTTTGTTCATTATTTGCTTGACTATCTATCTGTTTATGAATTTGGAAAACCTACAGACAGACACGTACATACCGCCGCCCACACGAACACACGTTACGGCCCACAGACAGGCAAATACCACCCACGCAAGCACACAACACCACCCACAGACAGACAGACACAGATACCACCCACAGACAGACAGACACAGATACCACCCACAGACAGACAGACAACACCACCCACAGACAGAAAGACACAGATACCACCCACAGACAGACAGACACAGATACCACCCACAGAGAGACACACAACACCACCCACAGACAGAAAGACACAGATACCACCCACAGACAGACACACAACACCACCCACAGACAGACAGACACAGATACCACCCACAGACAGACACACAACACCACCCACAGACAGACAGACACAGATACCACCCACAGACAGACAGACACAGACATCACCGCCCACACAAGCCCACAACTCCGCCCACAGACACCCCCCACCACCCGCCTGCAAGCGCATACACATATGCCTCCCACAGACAGACAAGCACACGCCCGCAGACAGACAGACACAGATACCACCCACAGACAGACAGACACAGATATCACCCACAGACAGACAGACACAGACATCACCCCCCCCACACAAGCCCACAACTCCCAGACAGACAGACAGACACAAATATCACCGCCCCCACAACTCCGCTCCCACCAGACCCCATCCCCCACTGCAAGCACATACACATATACCTCCCTGCACAGACAGACAAGCACACGCCCGCAGACAGACAGACACAGACATCACCGCCCACACAAGCCCATAACCTCCGCCCCACAGAGCACCCCCCCACCCGCCCCCGCAAGCACATACACATACACCTCCCACAGACAGACAAGCACACGCCCGCAGACAGACAACCTTCTCCCACACAAGCCCACAACTCCGCCCACAGACCCCATCCCCCCCCTGCAACCACATACACCTCCCACAGACAGACAAGCACACGCCCGCAGACAGACAGACAGCCTCCGCCCGTGATAGACTGACGACCAACGCACACAAGCTTAGGACTTTGGAATGACGGAGATCTATCTGTATTCATGAACCCCACGAGTAGATTTTGCATTTTCCATCCGGGTTCTCGACAAAGGAACATGGCGCCGGAATGAGGTTATGGGAATTAGGTGGGGGAGGGAGGGAGGGGGGAAGGGAGGGGGGTGGAGAGTAAAGAAGGGAGGGAGGTGGCATGAATGGGAGGAGAAGAAGAAAGAGGAGGGAGGGTGGGAGGAAGGGGGGAGAAGGGAGAAGAAGGAGGGAGAAGGAGGGAGGGAGGAGGAGAAGAAGGGAGGAAGGTGGGGGGAAGGGAGAAGAAGGATGAAGGAGAGGAGGGGAGGGAGAGAAAGGAGAAGGGGGGAGGAGGGAGGGGAGAAGAAGGGAGGGAAGGGGGAGAGGGAGGCGGGGAGGGGAAGGAGGGGGAGGAGAAGAAGGGAGGGAGGGGAGGAGGAGACAGAGGAGGGCAGGGGGCTGAAGGAGGAGGGGGAGGAGGAGGGGAGAGAAGAAG
>NC_091558.1:44919158-44927057 GCF_042767895.1 Penaeus vannamei | reverse complement strand
ATGCGTGAGGTTTTATTCACACGTGGAAACCGCTTCTCTCTGCAATTGCATGGGAGGCGGTGGGGGCATTGTCAAGGGAGATGCCTTAATGCTGTTTACGTTGATTTTTTTAAACACTTATTTCAACCCGGAGTTAAATTAAAAAAAGGAAATGTTATTCTGTCTGCGAGGGTTTCTATAAAAAAGGGGTTGATTGATTGGGCGAGTCTCCATTCGCACTTGTTCCTGAAAGGTAAACACGTGAATTATCATAGACTGTCGCCAACACATCGGAAGCGCCGGTGGAAACTGTCAGGAATATTTTGAGAGAAAACCACTTGGAATTGTTGATCTCCATCCAGGCAGCTCATCATACTACTACTAATATTTATTGCGGTATTGCAGAAGAAAGAAAATAGTAAGATAGAAGAAAATGAAACGAGATATTCGGAGAAAATTCGGAGACTCCCAAAAATCTGCGTCGAGTAGTCGTGTGACCATCCCCTTTTTTTCTAAACCAGTTTTCTTATATAATTCACACCAGTTTGCATTATTAGTAATCGGTTTCGTGAATCGCAATTAATTTTCTTGCACACTCAGCTCACGTCTCCGTTTCACTCGGGATCTGGACTTGAACAGAAGTTAAATTCTATCTATTTCCCGTCAGGAACCGTGTCTCGTGACCAAAACAAAATTAGCCTCAAGGTTAACACGCGGTGCAGTGAGGAAACGCGAGATAAAACCGCCCATGAGCTTAGTCGGGGATTTATATCGAGACGAGAACACCCATAACATTTATGAAGAACGTTCGGCGTTTATGTTTCCATTAACGCTTTTGTCGTCCTCTTCTTCGGAAGGACAAACACCCGTCCCTCGCGCTGATGGCACGGGCTTCGAACACCGACGGAAAGCGCTTCGGCCGCAAAAACAGGAAATGCTTTTGAGACGAATATTACCCTTATATCACGCTCGCCTGGGCCTCGTCGGCGGCGGGCAGGTGCGCACCTTGGGAATGGCCTTGTCGGTCTGTTTGCGCAGCTATGCGGAGTCAATGAGGTTGTGAAAAGAAGCAGGAACAGATGCCCGGCCGCCAAATACACGACGTTTGGCCGCCACGCTGATAACAGGCAGAGAGCCACGCTTTCTCAGTAATGGGAGAATGGGAAAGGGAATTTACTGGGCAAAAAGGACTTGAGGGTATTAATGCAAATTTATTCATGTGTCCATGCAGTCTAAAAGCAAGAGATGTTGGCAGAAGACTTTAAAGAAATGGTTTAAATCCCTCAGATGCAGATTTATTATGCTACCGGCCCAAAAAAAAATCCCAAAGATGCAAGGGAAATGTTTCGAATGAACTACATTTTGTCTCTTTGGTGTAATTTAGAGAAAACATATGATCTTCAGCACATAAATAGCAGTCTTTTACATACTGCTACAATGATTTTATATAATAACTGTTTATCTAAAAAAAATCCCTGACGAATATTTACACTTGCTAAAGGTTCGAAGAAAACTGACATACACGAGAGAAGAACACAACGAGAAAGTTCAGTAGCTATATACTAAATTATCTTTAAATGATTTGAAACATAGTACACTATCACAACCTTGTATCCTCTAAAGAAATGAAACTTACAACACCTACAAGAATAATAACCATACAATGCTAATTCAAATACGATGGACATATTAACACCACCACCAATAACAACAACAACAACAACAACACCAATAACAACAACAACAACACCACCACCAATAACAACAACAACAACACCACCACCAATAACAACAATAACAACAATGATAACACCACCAATAACAACAACAACAACAACAACACCAATATCAACAACAACAACTCGACCACCAATAACAACAACAACAACAACAAGACCACCAATAACAACAACGACAACAACAACACCACCAATAACAACAACAACAACAACAACAACAACAACAACACCAATAACAACAACAACAACAACAACAACAACACCAATAACAACACCAATAACAACACCAATAACAACAACAACAACAATTACCAATAACAACAACAACAACAATAATTAGAATGAGGAACCAACCATGATAGAGATGACAACAACAACAGCAACAATAACAACAACAACAATAGAATAGCAACAACAACAATATAATAGCAACAACAACAATAGAATAACAACAACAACAATAGAATAGCAACAACAACAATAGACTAACAACAACAACAATAGAATAGCAACAACAACAATAGAATAGCAACAACAACAATAGAATAACAACAACAACAACAACAACAACAACAATAACAACAACAACAACAACAATAGAATAACAACAACAACAATAGAATAGCAACAACAACAATAGACTAACAACAACAACAATAGAATAGCAACAACAACAATAGAATAGCAACAACAACAATAGAATAACAACAACAACAACAACAACAACAACAATAACAACAACAACAACAACAACAATAATTAGAATGAGGAAGCAGCCATGATAGAGATGACGACAACAACAACAACAACAACAACAACAACAATAGAATAGCAACAACAACAATAGAATAGCAACAACAACATTAATAATAGCTATAAGGGTGACTATAATAGAGATGATGGGGAGGTCGGTGGCACTGCAATGGCACTCGGATCAAACACTTTGGCGAGACGAGTGCCAACCACAACAGCTGGCGATATCTGTGCGTCATAATAGTGGGGTTTATGGCAGTTATAAAGTTATAATGATAGTGATAATAATGGTATATTGATAGTGATGATGGTGATGTTATTACGTTAGTAAGGATAAGGATAATGTCAATAGTAATGACATGATGATGATGAAAATAATGATAATGATAATAATGATTATGATAATGATAGTAGAAGTAGTAGTAGTAGTAATAGTAGTAATGATTAATGGTGATGATGATTATGATACTAATAATGATAATGATAATGATAATGATAACGATGATAATGATAATAATGATAATGATAGTGATAATAATAATGATGATAATGATAATGATAATGATATTAATAGTAATAATAATAGTAATAATAATAGTAATAATAATAGTAATAATAGCGATAATATTGGTGATAATGATAATGGTAATAATAGCGATAAAAATGATAATAAAGATAATAATAATAATAATAATAATAATAATAATAATAATAATAATAATAATAGTAATGATAATAATAATAATAATAATAATGATAATGATAATAATTACAGTAATAACTGTGACATGATAATAAAAATATGATAATAATAATGAAAGTGATAATAGTTATGATGATAATGATAGTAATAATGATAATTATAATAATAGTAATGATGATGATGATAATGACAATACTACTACTACCAATAATCATAATACTAACAATTATAATAATAATGACAATGATATTGATAATGATAAAAATGATAATGATAAAAACACACAATCAATCAGTGACCATGATTATAATAATAACTTTCCCACCCCTTCCCCCCCTTTTTAATTTACAGATGAAATAGCAATCCCTACAAAGCTGGAATTTTAAAGCCAACAAAATTATAAAATTCCTTTAATATGCGCCAACTCTCGCCCGCTAATGAATTAATATAAACGCCCCGATGCGATGTAATTCGAATGCTCAATTCTTGCTATCGCGTTTGAGTGTGATTAGGGAGAGGATTCGATTCCATTAATGAGGTTTATATTTGTGTCGGGATACGTGAGATTTAGTCTGTCGGTCTGGAGCTGAAATAAGAGGGAGGATAACGATAAGAATGATATTAACAATAAGATTAATAAAGATAATGATAATAATAATAATCACAATAAGAATGATAGCAACGGTAACAATAATCGTGACGATAATAATGATGAAAACGAGTGTTGATTATGGAGAGGATTCGATTCCATTAATGAGGTTTATATTTGTCTCGGGATACGTGAGATTTAGTCTGTCGTCCTGGCGCTGAAATAGGAGGGAGGATAACGATAAGAATGATAATAGCAATATTAATAAAGATAATAATAATAATAACAATAAGAATGATAGCAACGGTAATAATAATCGTAACGATAATGATAATAATAACGAGCGTTGATTATGGAGAGGATTCGATTCCATTAATGAGGTTTATATTTGTGTCGGGATACGTGAGATTTAGTCTGTCGTTCTGGAGCTGAAATAGTAGGGAGGATAACGATAAGAATGATAATAGCAATATTAATAAAGATAATAATAATAGTGATAACAATAAGAATGATAATAACAATAATAATAATCGTAACGATAATGATAATAATAACGAGTGTTGATTATGGAGAGGATTCGATTCCATTAATGAGGTTTTTATTTGTGTCGGGATACGTGAGATTTAGTCTGGCTTTCTGGAGCTGAAATAGTAGGGAGGATAACGATAAGAATGATAATAGCAATATTAATAAAGATAATAATGATAATAGTAGCAATGAGAATGATAGCAACGGTAATAATAATCGTAACGATAATGATAATAAAAACGAGCGTTGATTATGGAGACAATTCGATTCCATTAATGAGGTTTTTATTTGTGTCGGGATACGTGAGATTTAGTCTGTCGTTCTGGCGCTGATATAGGAGGGAGGGTAACGATAAGAATGATAATAGCAATATTAATAAAGATAATAATAATAATAATAATAATAAGAATGATAATAACAATAATGATAATCGTAGCGATAATGATAATAATAACGAGTGTTGATTATGGAGAGGATTCGATTCCATTAATGAGGTTTATATTTGTGTCGGGATACGTGAGATTTAGTCTGTCGTCCTGGAGCTGAAATAGGAGGGAGGGTAACGATAAGAATGATAATAACAATAAGATTAATAAAAAGAATAAGAATGATAATAACAATAATAATAATCGTAACGATAATGATAATAATAACGAGTGTTGATTATGGAGAGGATTCGATTCCATTAATGAGGTTTTTATTTGTGTCGGGATACGTGTCGTTCTGGAGCTGAAATAGGAGGGAGGATAACGATAAGAATGACAGTAATAATAAGATTGATAAAAATGATAAGAATGATAATAACAATAAGAATAATTGTAAAGATAAGAATAATAGAAACGATAAAAATGACAGTAACAATAAGGATAATAAATGATGATAATGCTAACAATGATAGTTATGATAGTAATGACAATGATAATCATTAACGTAATAATAATAATGATAGTCATCATTAGAATAAATAAAGTGAAATTCAGTCTGTCTTTCTGAAGCTGAAATAGAAGAGATAATAACGATAAGAATAAGAGTAGAAATGGTGATAACAATGATGATAATGATAACAATAATTATGATAGTAATGACAACGATAATCATCAGCATAATAATAATAATAATAATAATAATGATAATGATGATAATAATAATGATAATAATAATAATAATAATAATAATAATAATAATAATAATAATAATAATAATAATAATAATAATAATAATAATAATAATAATAATAGCCATCATTAGAATAAATACGATGGCAAATTTTCATTGATGTTTTGATAAGAAATAATAATGAATGAAACAAGTGGAATGATAATGATAGAGATCATCATTATAATGGAGAGAATAAGGATAATAACAAGAATGATAATAACGATAAGAATGATAGTAGGAAGGATAATAACAATAATAATTAATAACAGGAAGGATAATGACGATAAAGATTAATAACAGGAAGGAGAACGATAAAGATTAATAACAGGAAGGATAACGATAAAGATTAATAACAGGAAGGATAATAATGATAATAATAACAGTAATAACAGTGATGATAATGATAATGAAAAATAATTTAATGATCAACATTAACACAATAATGATTATTTTAATATAATGCTAAAAGAATGATAGTCCGTCACACTTGATACTTTACAACTGAAATATATTCTGTTTGACGGCTGACTTGAAGGTAATCCCTTTGGTTGCCAAAAAATGGAGTAATAACTGATAACAAAGATATTAAACGATGACACACACGTGCATACACGCACATACACACATATACGCACATACACACACACACACACACATACATACACATGCACACATACACACACACGCGTACACACACGCACATGCACACACACACACACACACACACACACACACACACACACATACACGCACATGCACACACACACACACACACACACACACACACACACACACACACACACACACACACACACACACACACACACACGTTTGCGCTTATGAACATCATATTTCGAATTTATGGGATTCCTGTTCTAACATTATTATCAAGATTAGTCATTACTGTTTTTATTGATATTATCTTTATCATTACTTTTATCATCATCATTATTATTATTATTATCATTATTATCATAATCACCATTATCATCATGATCACCATCACTATCATTATTATCATTATCATTATTATTATTACTATTGTAATTATCAATACCATTATCATTACTATTATAATCATCATCATCTTTATTATTATCATTATCATCATCACCATCATCATCATCCTCTTCCTCCTCATCATCATAATTATAATTACTATAAAAATCATGATAATGATAATGATTATGAAAATTGTGATAAGAATAATAGTAATGATAATAATAACAATAAAGATAAAAGCAATAATAATGATTATGTTTAAAAATAATAGCAATAATAATGGTAATGATAATAATAATGATAATATTTATAGTAATAATGATAATAATGATAAGGATGATAATTATAATTATAGTAATAATAATGATAAGGATAACAATTACAATAATATGATAACAATGATAATGAGAATGACAAGTAATAATGATGATTATTACAATGATAATGATAATAATGATAATGATGAGAACAACAGCAACAACAACAATAATAATAATGATAACGATAATATGATAATATTGATAATAATAGTCATAACAATCAAAATGATAATGATGATGAAAAGGATGAAAGTAATAGTGATAATAATGATAATAGTCATGATAATGATGATAGTGATAATAATAATAATAATAACAATGTTGATAACAATGATAATGATAATAATGAAAATAATAATAATAGTAATAATAATAATAATAATAATAATAATAATAATAATAATAGTGACAATAATGATCATAAGGATAGTGATAACGATGATAATTGTAGCAATGATAATAATGATAATAATGATAATAGTAATGATAATACAAAGATGATAATAATCATAATGAGGATAATAATAATAATGATAATAGAAACAATAATGATTATAGTAATAATAACAATAGAAATAAGATAATGAATATAATAACAATGATAATAACAATAATGATAATAGTAAGAGTAATCATTATAATATTGGTAATAACAATAATGGCAATAACAACAATGATAATGATGATAGTCATAATAACAATATCAGCAATGATAATAGATATGATAAAGATTATACCAATACTAATATGAATACTAATACCTCTTCTTCTACTACTAATGATAATGAAGATAATAGCAATGATAATAATGATAAAGATGATAATGATAGTAATAATCACAATAATAACAATAATGATGATGATATTACCAACAACAATTATAATGATAATGCTAATGACAATGATAATGATAATGATGGTAATGATGATAGTAATAATAACTGATAAAAATGATAATAATGATAATGATAATAATAATAATAATGACAATGATAATAATGATAATGATAATGATAATAATAATAATAATGACAATGATAATAATGATAATAATGATAATGGTAATAATAATAATAATGATAATAGTAATAATGCTAATCATAATAATAAAAACAACAATAATAGTAA
>NC_091558.1:44901658-44904158 GCF_042767895.1 Penaeus vannamei | reverse complement strand
GCTAGCTAAAAACGTATTAAAATAGAGGAATTATTAAATAAATAAATACATAAATAAATTATTATTAATTAATTATTACGCAAGCTAAAACCGTATTAAAATAAAGGAATTATTCAATAAATAAATATATAAATAAATTAATATTAGTTACTCTTACGCAAGCTAAAAACGTATTAAAATAGAGGAATTATCAAATAAATAAGTATATAAATAAGTCATTATTAATTAATCATTACCCAATCTAAAAAAGTATTTAAATAGAGGAATCATTAAATAAATATATATAAATAAATAATTATTGATTAATTAATACCCAATCTAAAAACGCATTAAAATAAAGGAATTATTAAATAAATAGATATATAAATAAAGAAATTATTAAAGAGATTTTACGAAATGAACTTGTCTACGGTGTCCGATCTAACACTGCAGAAAATAATAATATCCTTATAATTATCATTAATAATCATTAATAAATCAATAATAAATAATATCATTAATAGAGAATAATAATAAGGTTTGACGTGACATGAAGAGAGCGTAACCTTTAAAACGAAGGTCATTTTTTATTTTTGTTCGTTTCGATTCCAACTGGCAAGATAAGAGGTATTGGATACTGTGTCATGGACGTTTTAGTTTTATTTTATTTTCATTTTTATCTGTTATTACTATTATTATTGTTATTATTACTACTATGAATGATATATTACTACTATGAATGATATATTACTACTATGAATGATATTATCATTACTACTATGAATGATATTTTCATTACTACTATGAATAATATTATCATTATCATTATCATTATTGTTATTATTGTTATTATCATGATAACTATTGTCATTATTATTATTATCATTTTTATTGCTATTATTACCATTATTTTCATCATAGTGAACTTCAGTAAACAATATTAAAAAAACCTCATATGTGAATTAAGAAGTCCATGATTTTCGAAAGAAAAATTAAAAGAATTGAATGTTGCTTCAAACAAACAAAGAAACAAACAAACAAAATAATGATCACATGTAATAAACTTTAACCCTATAGATGAAATACTTTCCTTTAACATTTTCTTTTTCCTCTTCTGTCACATCTGTTTTTAACTAACAAGTTTTATCATCATTAAAATCGTTTTGTTTTCATTCGGTTTAATCATTATTTAATTTTGGCCTTTATGTATTTGTGTCATAAGGCTCGTTTTCCCAGATCAGTGTTATGGGTTTTATCCATACAAGTTTTGTATAATAATCGCATAGATGAATTTATCTATCTGCCTATCTATCTATCTAGTTATCTATTTGCCTCTTTATCTATTTATCTCTGTCTCTATCTATCTATCTATCCGCCTGTTGATTTATCTACCTACTTATTTATCAACTTATGTCCATCTATCTATCTATATATCTATGATTACTGATGACCTGCTCTTACCAGATGATTAGCAGTTTTGTTCCCTTGCAAATCTCTCATTAAGATCTCTCTTAATAGGGACAATTAGGTACTGTTTGTAGGTCTTTTTAATGATGGAGGTAATAAGTACAATGGTTAAGCTGGTTTTCGAAAAGAATCTTTCTGAAATGATTGCAATCTGGTGGGTATGCAACCATGATCATATTTTTATGTAGCATTGTGCGTTGGCTGGAAACGAGATGTTCTTTACTACAAGAACATCATTTGGACATCCATATACAAAGGCATGAATATATTCCTATCATCTCCATATACATAGCTGTCAGGCAGGTATATAAGATCATTGCAGACACAGATAGATATGCGTTTAATTTCAGTGTATACATATGTCCGTGTGTGGAATTCATGTCGAACAAATTGCAACAGGAACAACGAAGGGAAGGACAAGAAAAGACACGAATATGCCGAAGGCCTTTTCGCTATTGCTTCACCATGCCCTGATGAAGAAATAGCGAAAAGGCCTTCTACATATTCGTGTGTTCTTTGTTCTTCAGTTCGTTGTTCCTGTTACATATGTCCATGTATATTCATGAATATTCATTGGGTCAGGCCTCTCGCATTTTTTTTTATTTTTTATAAAACTGCCCTGAAAAGCAATTTGGCATTTGATTGTTCCAATTCTTTCTCTCCGAGTCCTTGTAAAACCCCTGTGGGATTCCAGGAGGCCCTAAGTCATGTCAGAACCACCGTGTCCCTGGAAACCTTTTGTAGGGTTCCTGGAGGCCCCAAGTCATGTCAGAACTCCTTGCATTAAATTTCTGGGACGAAGATCAAAATCCAAACTCTTGGAAGCCTTTCGGATAGAGTAGACGAGTCGGTCAATTGAGGCGCTGGAACAATAACCGAACAACTTATGGTAAATACTATAATAAATAATATCAAACAAAAATAAAAAAATAAAAAAATAACATTTCCAAGCCCCTTAGGACATCAGTAACCCGCCTTAAAAACCAGCGATGGCTTAGATCTCTTCACCAATCACCAAAAAGATTTCACAAACTCTTGCTGTAATGGCCATGTG
>NC_091558.1:44894158-44896658 GCF_042767895.1 Penaeus vannamei | reverse complement strand
AAACACACACACACACAGACGCCCAAACACACACACACACACACACGCCCAGACACATATACAACATACACACACATTCATACCATAAAACACAGTGACAGGTGACCACATTTCACTTTTTTTTTTAAACGCTTCTAAAGTTATAAATATCACTGGATGAGCGTAACAGAGTCCATGAGAGAGACAGGAAGCTACACTCGCTTAAAAAAGAAAAAAAGACAAAAAAAAAACACGTGTCATTTCGTAGTTTCTTTTTCTTATGTCTTTTAAGGGTGACTTCTAAGTTCGTTTTAAGGTCATGGAAGGAGAAGTGGTTAACTATGGAAGAAAAAAAAAAAAGTTCTAGAGAGGGAATTAATTTTTTTTCTCTGTTTCTTTAAAAAGGAAGTAAAAGAAAATTGATGTTGAGGATACACGGGGGGGTAGGGGTGGGGGGGTGGGGGGGGGTGGGGGGGTGATGTTTTATGAAAATGGACATAGACGTTTGAAATATGAACGGAAAGAGTACGAAGTTTGACAAAAGGGGTAGAAAGAAGATAGAGTTTGAAGCAGACGACAGGAAAAAAAAAAAAAAAAAAACATAAAAATTCATAGATCATTTTTCATTATTTTTGACTGATATTGAGATTTTTTGATTGATATTTTTGAGATATTGCATTTTTTTCACTGCTCACGCCTTGAAAAGTGAAATATCTGGTGAAAAAAGGAAAAGAAGAATAAATTGATCAAAAAGGAAACGAAAAAGAAAAAAAAAAATCTAGTGAAAAAGAGAGAAAAGAAAAAAAAAGTGAAAAATAAGAATAGAAAGAAAAAATAAAAAAATTGTGAAAAAAGAAAAAAGAAGAATAAATTGGTGAAAAAGGAAACGAAAAAGAGAGAGAAAAAAAATGGTGAAATAGAAAAAAAATCTAGCAAAAAAAAAGAAAAAAAACGCGAAAAAAATAAAACTGGTGAAAAAGAAAAAAGAAAAAGGAAAAAAGAAATAAAAAAAATCGGAAAAGATTTTAATATGGGAAAAAAATGCATACACTCCGAACTCAGTGAGATGCCATTATACCATGAATAGAAGTGATTTTTTTTTGTTTTTGTTTTTTTTCCTGTTCTACCTTTCTGTTTTTTTTCTGTTCTACCTTTCTGTTTTTTTCTGTTCTACCTTTCTGTTTTCTGTTTTTCTCTGTTCTTTGTTTTTTTCTGTTTTTTTGTTTTTTTCTGTTCTTT
Organism: Penaeus vannamei; assembly: GCF_042767895.1. NCBI lineage: Eukaryota > Metazoa > Arthropoda > Malacostraca > Decapoda > Penaeidae > Penaeus > Penaeus vannamei. Next base: position 44,895,440 of record NC_091558.1, on the reverse strand, counting down.
TTTTTTCTGTTCTACCTTTCTGTTTTTTTCTGTTCTACCTTTCTGTTTTCTGTTTTTCTCTGTTCTTTGTTTTTTTCTGATTTTTTTCTTGTTTTTCTGTTCTTTTTTTTTTTTGTTCTTTTTTTTTTTTTTTCTGTTTTTTTTTCCTGTTCTACTTCTGTTTCTTTTTTCTGTTTTTACCATTCTGTTTCTTTTTTCTGTTCTTTCTTTTTTTTCTGTTCTTTTGTTTTTTTCCTGTTCTACCTTTCTGCTTTTTTCTGTTCTAATATTCTGCTTTCTTTTTTTTTTCTTTTCTGTCTTTCTGTTCTTTGTTTTTTTCTGTTCTTTTGTTTTTTCCTGTTCTACTTCTATTTTTTTTTCTGTTCTACCATTCTGTTTTCTGTTTTTTTCTGTTCTTTGTTTTTTCTGTTTTTTTTTTTGTTTTTGTTTTTTGTTCTATCGAATTTCTTGTATTTGTTGATATTTGTCTTTTTCAAAACATAATTACGATTTAATTTTCCTTCATAAAGAGTGTTAATCATATGAATATCCTAATAAGATTATATTTTAAAGTTACTGAGAAACCAAAGTATTAAAAAAAACACAAAAAACGGTAATAAAACATATTTTCATTAAAGAAAACACAAAACCAACGGCAATAAAACACATATTTTCATTAAAAAAAACACAAAACCAACGGCAATAAAACACATATTTTCATAAAAAAAACACAAAACCAACGGCAATAAAACACATATTTTCATTAAAAAAAACACAAAACCAACGGCAATAAAACACATATTTTCATAAAAAAAACACAAAACCAACGGTAATAAAACACATATTTTCATAAAAAAAACACAAAACCAGCGGCAAAAAAAATTTTTCTTAAAAAAAAAACAAAACCAAGGCAAAAAAACACTTATTTTTATTTAAAAAAAAACACAAAACCAACGGTAATAAAACACGTATTTTCATTAAAAAAAACACAAAACCAACGGCAATAAAACACATATTTTCATTTAAAAAAAACACAAAACCAACGGTAATAAAACATATTTTCATTAAAAAAACACAAAACCAACGGTAATAAAACACATATTTTCATTAAAAAAAACACAAAACCAACGGTAATAAAACACATATTTTCATTAAAAAAAACACAAAACCAACGGTAATAAAACACATATTTTCATTAAAAAAAACACAAAACCAACGGTAATAAAACACATATTTTCATTTAAAAAAACACAAAACCAACGGTAATAAAACACATATTTTCATAAAAAAACACAAAACCAAC
>NC_091558.1:44882517-44885017 GCF_042767895.1 Penaeus vannamei | reverse complement strand
TGACCCACATGACCCCTACCAACCCCGCGCTTGGACCCACATGACCCCCACCAACCCTCACTGACCCACATGACCCCCACCAACCCTGCGCTGACCCTCATGACCCCTACCACAACCCGCGCTGACCCTCATGACCCCCACCAACCCTCACCTGACCCACATGACCCCCACCAACCCGCGCTGACCCCCACATGACCCCCACCAACCCTCACTGGACCCACATGACTCCCACCAACCCTTGCGCTGACCCACATGACCCCCACCACAACCCGCGCTGACCCACACATGACCCCCACCAATAACCCGCGCTGAATACTACACCACATGACCCCCACCAACCCGCGCTGACCCTCATGACCCCCACCAACCCGCGCTGACCCTCATGACCCCCACCAACCCGCGCTGACCCTCATGACCCCCACCAACCCGCGCTGACCCACATGACCCCCGCCAACCCGCGCTGACCCACATGACCCCCACCAACCCTCACTGACCCTCATGACCCCACACCAACCTGCGCTGACCCACATGGGACCCCCACCAACCCGCGCTGACCCACATGACCCCCACCACCCCGCGCTGACCCACATGACCCCCACCAACCCGCGCTGCCCCACATGACCCCCACCAACCCTCACTGACCCACATGACCCCCACCAACCCGCGCTGACCCACATGACCCCTACCAACCCGCGCTGACCCACATGACCCCCACCAACCCCGCGCTGACCCCACACACAGACCCCCACCAACCCGCGCTGACCCTCGCATGACCCCACCAACCCTGCGCGCTGAAGCCCTCATGACCCCCGCCAACCCGACCCTGACCCTCATGACCCCCACTAACCCTCACTGACCCACATGACCCCACCACCAACCCTCACTGACCCACATGACCCCCACCAACCCGCGCTGACCCTCATGACCCCCACCAACCCTGCGCTGACCTCTCTCCACGACCCCCACCAACCCGCGCTGACCCTCATGACCCCCACCAACCCGCGCTGACCCACATGACCCCCACCAACCCGCGCTGACCCTCTGACCCCCCACCAACCCGCGCTGACCCTCATGACCCCACCACCAACCCGCTGCTGACCCTCATGACCCCCACCAACCCGCGCTGACCCACATGACCCCCACCAACCCGCACTGACCCCTTCATTGACCCCCACCAACCCTCACTGACCCTCATGACCCCCAAAGTAATTGAACCCTGTGCACTGGACCCTCACATGGACCCCCACCAACCCTCACTGACCCACATGACCCCCACCAACCCCCGCTGACCCACATGACCCCCCCCAACCCGCGCTGACCCTCCTCGACTTCCTCCACCCACCCTCCGCTGACCCTCCATGACCCCCACCAACCCCCGCTGACCCCTCACTGACCCCCACCAACCCGCACTGACCCACATGACCCCCCACCAACCCGCTCCTGACCCTCATGACCCTAACCACCAACCCGCGCTGACCCACATGACCCCCACCAACCCCCGCTGCCCCTCATGCCCCCCACCAACCCTCACTGACCCACATGACCCCCACCAACCCGCGCTGACCCACATGACCCCCACTAACCCTCACTGGACAAGACAGTAGGATTCTGCCGTTTCTCTCCCTGCGATGCAAGACGTACCATAAGGAGGGGGAGGAGAATGGGGTAGGCCTATGTCCAACAGTGGATTTTAAAAGGCTGAAGGATATGTATGTATATATGAGTGTGTGTGTATGAATATAGATAGATAAATGAATAAATGAATGAATATATATATATATATATATATATATATATATATATATATATATATATATATATATATATATATATATATGTATGTATATGTATATATATATATATATATATATATATATATATATATATATATACATATATACATATATATATGATATATATATATATATATATATATATATATATATATATATATATATATATATATATATATATATATATATAAATATATATATATGTAAATATATGTGTGTGTGTGAGTATGTATATGTATAATGCTATATCATTACTATGGAATTACACACACATACATACACATACATATATATATATATATCTATATATATAAATATATATATATATATAAATATATATATAAATATAAATTTTTATTACATATATATATATATGATATATATATATATGATAGATAATATATATATATATATATATATATATATATATATATGTAGGTATATGTATATATACACACACACACATGTACACACACACATATATGTGTATATATGTATACATATATACTTATATACATACATATATATATATATATATATATATATATATATATATATATATATATATATATATATATATATATATATATATATATGTGGCGAGTATATATATATATATATATATATATATATATATATATATATATATATATATATATATATATATATATATATATATATATATATATATATATATATATATATAC
>NC_091558.1:44872517-44875017 GCF_042767895.1 Penaeus vannamei | reverse complement strand
AAATAAATATATAAATAAATTAATATTAGTTACTCTTACGCAAGCTAAAAACGTATTAAAATAGAGGAATTATTAAATAAATAGATATATAAATGAATTAGTATTAATTAATTATTACGGAAGCTAAAAACGTATTAAAATAGAGGAATTATTAAATAAATAAATACATAAATAAATAATTATTAATTAATTATTACGCAAGCTAAAACCGTATTAAAATAAATGAATTATTCAATAAATAAATATATAAATAAATTAATATTAGTTACTCTTACGCAAGCTAAAAACGTATTAAAATAGAGGAATTATCAAATAAATAAGTATATAAATAAGTCATTATTAATTAATTATTACCCAATCTAAAAAAGTATTTAAATAGAGGAATCATTAAATAAATATATATAAATAAATTATTATCAATTGATTAATACCCAATCTAAAAACGCATTGAAATAAAGGAATTATTAAATAAATAAACATATAATAGATAAAGAAATTATTAAAGAGATTTTACGAGATGAACTTGTCTACTTTGTCCGATCTAACACTGTAGAAAATAATAATAATATCATCCTTATAATCATCATTAATACTCATTCATAAATCAATAATAAATAATATCATTAATAGAGAATAATAATAAGGTTTGACGTGACATGAAGTGAGCGTAACTTTTAAAACGAAGGTCATTTTTTATTTTGTTTCGATTCCAACTGGCAAGCAGAAGAGGTATTGAATACTGTGTCATGGACGTTTTAATTTTATTTTATTTTCATTTTTCTCTGTCATTACTATTATTATTGTTATTATTCCTACTATGAATGATATCATATTACTACTATGCATAATATTATCATTATTACTATGAATAATATTATCATTACTACTATGAATAATATTTTCATTACTACTATGAATGATATTTTCATTACTACTATGAATAATATTTTCATTACTACTATGAATAATATTTTCATTACTACTATGAATAATATCATTATCATCATTATTGTTATTATTGTTATTATCATGATAACTATTGTCATTATTATTATCATTTTTATTGCTATTATTACCATTATTTTCATCATTATCATAGTGAACTTGAGTAAACAATATTATAAAAACCTCATATGTGAATTAAGAAGTCCATGATTTTCGAAAAAAAAAAAATAATTGAATGTTGCTTCAAACACACAAACAAACAAACAAACAAACAAAATAACGATCACATGTAATAAACTTTAACCCTATAGATGAAATACTTTCCTTTAACATTTTATTTTTCCTCTTCTGTCACATCTGTTTCTAACTAACAAGTTTTATCATCATCATTAAAATCGTTTTGTTTTCATTCGGTTTCATTATTCATTATTTAATTTTGGCCTTTATGTATTTGTGTCATAAGGCTCGTTTTCCCATATCAGTTTTACGGGTTTTATCCATACAAGATTTGTATAACGAGCTGGCATAGATGCATTTATCTATCTGGCTATCTATCTATCTAGTTATCTATTTGCCTCTTTATCTATTTATCTCTGTCTCTATCTCTCTATCTATCCGCCTGTTGATTTATCTATCTACTTATTTATCAAATTATGCTTATCTATCTATCTATATATCTATGATTACTGATGACCTGCTCTTACCAGATGATTAGCAGTTTTGTTCCCTTGCAAATCTCTCATTAAGATCTCTCTTAATAGGGACAATTAGGTACTGTTTGTAGGTCTTTTTAATGATGGAGGTAATAAGTACAATGGTTAAGCTGGTTTTCGAAAAGAATCTTTCTGAAATGATTGCAATCTGGTGGGTATGCAACCATGATCATTGTTTTATGTAGCATTGTGCGTTGGCTGGAAACGAGAGGTTCTTATCTACAAGAACATCATTTGGACATGCATATACAAAGGCATAAATATATTCCTATCATCTCCATATACACAGCTGTCAGTCAGGTATATAAGGTCATTGCAGACACAGATAGATATGCGTTTAATTTCAGTGTATACATATGTCCGTGTGTGGAATTCATGTCGAACAAATTGCAACAGGAACAACGAAGGGAAGAACAAGAAAACACACGAATATGTCGAAGGCCTTTTCGCTATTGCTTCGCCATGTCCTAATGAAGCAATAGCGAAAACGTCTTTGGCATATTCGTGTGTTCTCTGTTCTTCAGTTCGTTGTTCCTGTTACATACGTCCATGAATATGAATATTAAATGGGTCAGGCCTCTCGCATTTTTTTTTTTTTTTTTTTTTTTTTTATAAAACGGCCCTAAAAAGCGGTTTGGCATTTGCTTGTTCCAATTCTTTCTCTCCGAGTCCTTGCAAAACCCCTGTGGGATTCCTGGAGGTTCATGTCAGAACCACCGTGTCCCTGGAAACCTTTGTAGGGTTCCTGGAGGCCCTTAGTCATGTCAGAAGCCCTTGCATTAAATTTCTGGGACGAAGATCAAAATCCAAACTCTTGGAAGCCTTTCGGACAATGTGAACGA
>NC_091558.1:44860017-44865017 GCF_042767895.1 Penaeus vannamei | reverse complement strand
TTTTTTCTGTTCTTTGTTTTTTTCTGTTCTTTTGTTTTTTTCTGTTCTATCGAATTTCTTGTATTTGTTGATATTTGTCTTTTTCAAAACATAATTACGAATTAATTTTCCTTCATAAAGAGTGTTAGTCTTATGAATATCCTAATAAGATTATATTTTAAAGTTACTGAGAGACCAAAGTATTAAAAAAAACACAAAAAACGGTAATAAAACACATATTTTCATTATAAAAAACACAAAACCAACGGCAATAAAACACATATTTTCATTAAAAAAAACACAAAACCAACGGTAATAAAACACATATTTTCATTAAAAAAAACACAAAACCAACGGCAATAAAACACATATTTTCATTAAAAAAACACAAAACCAACGGTAATAAAACACATATTTTCATTAAAAAACACAAAACCAACGGTAATAAAACACATATTTTCATTAAAAAACACAAAACCAACGGCAATAAAACACATATTTTCATTAAAAAACACAAAACCAACGGTAATAAAACACATATTTTCATAAAAAAACACAAAACTAACGGCAATAAAACATATTTTCATTAAAAAAAAAACACAAAACCAACGGTAATAAAACACATATTTTCATTAAAAAAACACAAAACCAACGGTAATAAAACACATATTTTCATTAAAAAAACACAAAACCAACGGTAATAAAACACATATTTTCATTAAAAAACACACAAAACCAACGGTAATAAAACACATATTTTCATAAAAAAACACAAAACCAACGACAATAGAACATATTTTCATTAAAAAAAACACAAAACCAACGGTAATAAAACACATATTTTCATTTAAAAAAACACAAAACCAACGGTAATAAAACATATTTTCATTAAAAAAACACAAAACCAACGGTAATAAAACATATTTTCTTAAAAAAACAAAAAACCAACGGCAATAAAACACATATTTTCATTAAAAAAAAACAAAACCAACGGTAATAAAACACATATTTTCATTAAAAAAAACACAAAACCAACGGCAATAAAACACATATTTTCATTAAAAAAACACAAAACCAACGGTAATAAAACACATATTTTTATTAAAAAAGACACAAACCCAACAGTAATAAAACATATTTTCATTAAATAAACACAAAACCAACGGTAATAAAACACACATTTTCATAAAAAAAACACACAAAACCAACGGTAATAAAACACATATTTTCATTAAAAAAAACAAACAAAACCAACGGTAATAAAACCTATTTTCATTAAAAAAAAACACAAACAAAACCAACGGCAATAAAACATATTTTCATTAAAAAAAAAACAAAACCAACGGTAATAAAACATATTTTCATTAAAAAAAACACAAAACCAACGGTAATAAAACACATATTTTCATAAAAAAACACAAAACCAACGGTAATAAAACAAACATTTTCATTAAAAAAACACAAAACCAACGGTAATAAAACACATATTTTCATTAAAAAAAACACAAAACCAACGGTAATAAAACACGTATTTTCATTAAAAAAAACACAAAACCAACGGTAATAAAACACATATTTTCATAAAAAAACACAAAACCAACGGTAATAAAACACACATTTTCATTAAAAAAACACAAAACCAACGGTAATAAAACACATATTTTCATTTAAAAAAAAACACAAAACCAACGGTAATAACGGTACACCAGACAAAAACACTGCATTTTCATTAAAAAAAAACACAAAACCGAACGGCAAATAAAACACATATTTTCATTTTAAAAAGAACACACAAACCAAATGGCGGTAATAAAACATATTTTCATTAAAAGACAAACTGCAAAACCAACGAAGTAATAAAACACATATTTTCATTAAAAAGACAACACAAAACCAACAGTAATGAAAAACACATATTTGTTCATTAAAAACAACAAACAAAACCAAACCGGTAGAAAAAACACAGTATTTTCATAAAAAACACAAAACCAGCAAGGCAATAAAAACATTATTTTCATTAAGAAAAAAACACAAAACCAACGGTAATAAAACACATATTTTCATTAAAAAAAACACAAATACCAACGGTAATAAATACACATATTTTCAATAAAAAAAAACACAAAACCAACGGTAATATGAAACACAAACTGGAATAAAAAACACAAAACCAACGGCAATTTATTAAAAACACATATTTTCATAAAAAAACACAAAGCCAACGGTAAACGTAAAAACACAACGTATAATATGCTAATATTATTAACGTAAAAACACAAAACCAACAGGCATGTATAAAAAGCATGACATTTTCATTAAAAAAAAAACACCAATTTAACCAACGGCAATAAAACACATATTTCATTTTACAAAAAACAGAAACCAAATTAAACCAAGGGTAATAAAACACATATTTACCAAAACAAAACTAAATCAAAACCCAACGGCAATAAAACATATTTTCATTAAAAAAACAAAAAACCAACGGTAATAAAACATAATTTCATAAAAAAAACCACAAAACCAACGGTAATAAAACACATATTTTCACAAAAAAAACACAAAACCAACAACGGCTATGAAATATTATTTTTGCTGCAAAACACAAAACCAACAGTATGTTAAATGATATTTTCATGTAAAAAACAATAAACCAACAGAGCAATAAGAAAAACACATAATATTTTTCATTAAAAGTTACACAAACCAACGGTAATGAAAACACATATTTTCATTAAAAAAAACACAAAACCAACGGTAATAAAACACGTATTTTATATTAAAATATAACACAAAACCAACGGTAATAAAACATGTATTTCCATTAAACAATAAACTAACGGTAATGTTAAGGTAATAACACATTATATTGATTTCCATACTAAAAATAAACACAAAACCAACGGTAATCAAAACACATAAAACAAGATATTTTCATATGAAAACAAACAAAACTAACTGGGTACAGAAAACACATCATAATTTCAATGAATTTGATGTCTTTACATGATTCCAATATTGAATTACAACCAGTATCCGAATTAATATTATTTCACACCATATCCGACTAGAACTATTATCTGTATATTTTTTAAAACTTTTTCTTTTCCGTGATGATGCTATAAATAATGAGAAAGTTTAATCGCGCAATGATGTAAAGCTCAAAGTACATGAAGAATTATACATTATGTTACAGCTACGCACACACACAATGCATGCGACACACACACACACACACCTACATTTGGGCTACGTACACAACATTATACACCCGTGATGATGCTATAAATAGAATATAAAAGTTTAACGCGCAACGGACGTAAAGAAAAGCTCGTACGCACACAATAACACACACACACACATACACACACACACACACACACACACACACACACACACACACACACACACACACACACACACACACACACACACACACGCACACACACACCCACACCCACCCACACACACACACACAGCAAAAGCAAAAGATAAGACAGCATTTTCATCCTACTTAGAGGTGTGTGTGTGTTTGTGTTTGTGTGTGTATGTGTGTATCTGTGTGTGTGTGTGCGTTCATACGTGGTCAAACACAATTTGCATAGAGCAGGCACAAAAAGATGCAAGATAAAAGATTTCAACTACTTTAGAGGTACTTAAACAGTATGTATGTAGATCGTATAAAGTCTATACGCAATTCAATCACAAACAATTTGTGGTAATGCATCTGTACATGCCTTTCAATTTGATCCACTGACACATACGACACACACATTTCCTTAATGTCTATTTGATGATCAATGGATCTTTATATCTAATCGATCCATAAACCCATATCCGTAAATACCTGGATGAAAAATGGCGTATTTTGCTCCATATTACGAAGGTCAATCCGGAAAACAGTGTTAATTCCTTAAGTGCTGTCGCTGATGTCAGTAATGGAAAAGATCTTTAAAATCTAAGCAGCCGAGATTGGCAGGACGATTACAGTAGAGATATGTAAAGAGATAGATAAAGACATATATATATACATATATAGATATATATATATAGATAGATATAGATATATATATACATATAGATATAGAGACAGATAAAGAGAGAGAGCATGTGTGCGTGTGTAATAAGAGAGGAGAGATCGAGAAGTGTGTGTGTGTTCTAGGGGGGGATATAGAGGGAGAGAGGGAGACAGATAGATAGAGATATATATATATATATATATAGGAGAGAGAGAGATAGATATATATACATATATATATATTTATATATATATATATATAGATATATATATATATATATATATATATATATATATGAGAGAGAGAGAGAGAGGAAGGGAGAGAGAGAGAGAGATAGAGAGAGAGAGAGAGAGAGAGAGAGAGAGAAAATGACAATGCCAACTGACATTTCCTTTAACAGGCGGGAATGCCACCGTTTCATTCTGAGTTCGTCTATTCTCTCTCTCTCTCTCTCTGTCCCTGACTCTAACTCTCTTTCTCCCTCTCTCTCTCTCTCACGCTCTCTCTGCCTTTGTCTCTCTCTCTCTCAGAACTCTCTCTCTCTCTCTCTCTCTCTCTCTCTCTCTCTCTCTCTTTCTCTCTCTCTTTCTCTCTCTCTCTCCTCACTCTGCTTATTTCCTCCTCTCTACTTTCTGCATTCATTATATTTCTCTATCTGTCTGTCTGTCTGTCTGTCTGTCTCACCACCTGTGTCTCTCTCTCTCTCTCTCTCTCTCTCTCTCTCTCTCTCTTTCTCTCTCTCTTTCTCTCTCTCTCCTCACTCTGTTTATTTCCTCCTCTCTCTTTCTGCATCTATTATATTCTCTATCTGTCTGTCTGTCTGTCTGTCTGTCTGTCTGTCTGTCTGTCTGTCTCTCTCTCTCTCTCTCTCTCTCTCTCTCTCTCTCTCTCTCTCTCTCTCTCTCTCTCTCTCTCTCTCTCTCTCTCTCTCTCTCTCTCTCTCTCTCTCTCTCTCTCTCTATCTCTCTCTCTCCTCACTCTGTATATTTCCTCCTCTCTCTT
>NC_091558.1:44832352-44839517 GCF_042767895.1 Penaeus vannamei | reverse complement strand
CAATAATTCTAGAAATATTACCAATTATGAAAAATCGTGAATGACATTATGAAGAAAAACAGCTAAATGCTGAAACTCAAAAAAACTAAATCATGTTAAAAATCAGCTATTACTATGACGCACTAAGATCTAGTACGTTTACAATGTTGCAAGATAAAACAAAGTAGGGACTTCTGATAAGCTTATCTTATAGCACAAAATCACTTTTTAATTACTATATCTGTTTCACATGAAATAAATCACCAGTAAACACTGAATTAGCTTCTTACTCTATCAGTCACAAACACTAACACATCAAAGAATATACCAAGCATGAGGTATCATTATGGATGGACGTAACATGGTCCACTACATATGAGCAAACACGGACAAATCAAATCACCTTCCAAATGCAGGTCTGCATGGGGAAGTTCCACGCACCAACACCTCCTATGACCCCAAGTGGCTCCTTTTGTACCATGGCAAAGGATCCTCCGGGTAATGGAACGTGCTGACCTACATGAGACAAGATGTGTCATGTTAGTTCTAGGTAGGTTGATGTCTATGACAATGCAACAGTGGCTCTGAGGATTACTTTTAAACAATTATAACAAGCACTATTTCAATTTCCTGAAAAACATACTGTAAACAAAAGCAGCATTTACTATGTAATAAGTAAGTATATACGTGTTTTTGCATGTGTGTAAGTGAGGGAAAAGAAGTAAACCTCTCCTTGCAAAACAACACTAAAGCACAAAGCAATAACACAAACGTCTTATACCGTAAAATATGTCACCCACCAACAATACAGGGAGCAAGACCCCCATAGTACTCCAAAGCATCAGCACACGAGGTAATATCCAGACGTGCTTCCCAAATAGGTTTTCCAGTGTCCCGCACCTGTTGTGAAATTTAAATGGACATCATTAAACAGGTTCATACACAACCATGTAATAATTATTCATCTATGACAATATTTCTCATAACCATGACTATGAAGCACTAACCTCCAACCTGGATATATCTTCAAGGTTTTCCCTGATAATCTGTCCTGCTCTTAACAGCTTCTCTCCTCTTTCTCTTCCTGAGAGCTGAGAGGAAATAATTCTTACTCTCATGTTTTCTAAAAATTCTTCAGGGAGATTACTGATTTTGTATCTAAAATATACAGCAAATAACACTGGTACAGAGTAATCTTTCAATGACTTTTAAAAGAGAAAAGAAAGCCTTACTTTACTCCATGTTGCAAATACTCCTTTAGCAACGCCAACAGCTCGGTTGACTTCTTCTGTTCCAGAGATGGGTACACCGCAAAGGAGCTCTCCAGAGGCAGGTTCAATAACCTACAAAAGATAATCTTCATCAAATATATTCCTTTTTGGCTAACTCTCCTTATGTTTTACATATATACATTAGTGTGGCACATTCACTAAGAATTCAGGCATTTCATCTTAGGCTTCTATTATCAATAGACTTCCTAATAATTTTCATTTACTACTTATTAAGCAAAATATTTGATAAGACAGAGCATTCCCTAAATAGGATTAATTATACTCCAGCTTGACATGTGGTCATCTACTTTGTTACTATCCTATAGAATTAAAGAAAATTATACTTAATGCTTCTTGCTGATAAACTGTAGAGGACTACAAAAATAACACAAGTGAAATCAAAAGGGACCAACAAATTAACAAAATCAAAGGCTACATGATTTTTTTTAATTAGAAAAGAAAAGCAGCAATCCATGAATACAGCAACAGCAAGGAGAAGGAGAAAAGGTAAGGTTACAATAAAAAAGAACACACAAAACAATACTATCAAACAAATAAGGTCAAAGCAAATGCATGCCTATAATCAGTTACAAAGCCTACTACTCTTTGCTCACATGAGGCTAAATCCACTTGCACCTCCAGCAGCTGTGTCATTGCTCCTGTCCAAAATAAAATTTGTGGTGCAGCTAACTTTCTCAAGAAGTATTTTAAGTTATATTGAGTGTAGTATCTGCTGGGGATATCTATTTTCCTGGGGAATGTGTAACTATCTTGCTTGGTGGTGCATGCATAAAAGTTCAAAGGCAAAATGGTCTTTAAACTATTCTGGATAAACAAAATTCATCAATGAAAATAGTCAAGCAGCAAAAAGACCATTTTCTGCACAAATCAGAGAGCAAATAATGATAATAAATGCGTATCATCATTACCATTATCTTTATACAGCTCCCATAAAGTGGTCTCCGCAGAGGGTTTTAAAAAGGGGCCCTAGTGAGAGTGGTAGGTTCGGAAATTCCCTCTCCCTTGCCTTGGCTGGATAATGTTACTTTTCACTAGGATCTAAGTGACAAAGCCTTGCCATAGCAAGTGCATGTGCACAAAAAAGCATGAAATTCCTCCAAGGTGGGCCTCTTTAGTGTGCCAAGCCAGCCAGTGCCATAAGTTGAGTGATACTCTTAATAATAATAATAATAATAATAATAATAATAATAATAATAATAATAATAATGATGATGATGATTGATGATGATGATGATTGATGATGATGATGATGATAATGATGATGATGATGATAATGATGATGATGATGATAACAACAATAATAATAATAATAATAATAATAATAAAAGTTCTACTGCATTCTTCATAAAAGCCATCATTCTATACTACACGAGATATTGACACCTTAATGCTAAATATAACAATCCCACAACCTTTATCAATGATCAATCCCACAAACATGTAATTCATATCAAAACATTAACAGGTGCCCTATAACCTCTACGCACAGTTTACTATCTGTGCTTCAGGAAATCAAAGGTCTTATATCTTTATATTTTAAAATCTTCGAGACATAGAAGATAGTGCATACTTTATGAAATATGTCTCTCCCTTCCCCCTAATGTACCACGTGCCATTGGACTGGATAGAATAGGGGGTTGTTAACTCAGAAACGAATGTTCCACGACGGAAATAAACGGAGGATTTGTCATCTCAATGTACACAAAAAACATCACGTTTTATATGAAAACCAAGTTGTCTTACACTAAAAATTTCATCACCTACTAAAAAAAAAAACATACATATATCACCATAACCGAAAAAAAAAAAAAAATTAAACCTCACCAACATATAAAACCTTAAACCCTAGAAGTACATAGAAAAATGATAAAAGCTTAAAGCACCTTCATCGATCCAGAACTATCAACCGGGAGACAACGCTTGCCAGCCACGAAGTTCCATGGGCCGCGGATGGTCCTCGTAATGTTTCGGCTGATCACTCGGGAGCTGAGGCCACTTGCCATCTGATATTGGAAAAGAAAGACGTATGATCATTGCGTTACTACTGCACTGAACAGGATGAAGAAGGAGGAGGAGGAGGAGGAGGAGGAGGAGGAGAAGAAGAAATGGAGATGGAGGAGAAGATGGAGGAGGAGGGAGGAGATGGAGATAGAGATGGAGGAGGAGGGAGGAGGAAGAGGAGGAAGAAGAGGAGAAGATGGAGGAGGAAGAAGATGGATGAGGATGAGGATGAGAATGAGGGGGAGGAAGAAGATGAGGATGAGGAGTAGGAGGAAGAGGAAGAGGAGGAGAAGCAGACAGAGGAGAAAAAGTTTCTATTATTCACATATGTATAATAATCTTAACAGGCCTATCTCTCTCTTTCTCTTTCTTTCTTTCTTTCTCTCTCTCTCTCTCTCTCTCTCTCTCTCTCTCTCTCTCTCTTTCTTTCTCTCTCTCTTTCTCTCTCTCTTTCTCTCTCTCTTTCTCTCTCTCTTTCTCTCTCTCTTTCTCTTTCTTTCTTTCTTTCTCTCTCTCTCTCTCTTTCTATCTCTCTCAACTGGGAATAAATCTTAAATTCAGAGGCATCCTAGTTTTCATATCATCTTTTTGAGGAATTTGATAAATATAAACCGATGAAAAGGATGAAAGCTACTCAGAGAAAATATAAATGTTTCTTACTAAATTTGCGTGCTCGTAAATATTTTCTATTCTCATAGGAATATCACCTTCATTCACAAACTCTCTAATGTCATCATATATCAGGCTTGAGCGATAAATCCCCCATCCTCTCGCTCTCCCCTTACATCGAGGATTTTTCCATCATGTTACTGAAAAAATTCCACTGATTCTCCTCTCAAAAAAAAATGTATATGGAGAAACTAATAATTTCTTTCTTATTCTACTGTAAATAGGAAAAGGGGGGGGGGAAAGGGGGGGAAAAGGGAAATTAAAAAAGGGGGGGGGGAGTGGGATAGATGGGGGAGGGGGGGGAGGGGAAAGGAGGAAGGGGGGAGGAGGGGAAAGGAAGAGGAAGGAGGGGAGAAAGGGAGGAAAAAGAAGGAGGAAAAGGAGGGGGGGAGGAGGAAAGGGGAGAAGCAGGGGGGGGGTGTTTTATTATTAATAGGTATAATAATTTAAATTTTTTTTTTTTTTTTTTTTTTTTTTTAATAATAAATTTAAATTAAATTAGTTTTCTTTTTTTTTGGGGGTTTTTTCCATGGGATGAAACCCCGGGAGAAAAAAATTTTCTCACAAAAAGGGAAAAATTTTTTCCCCTTCCCTTTCTTCCCCTCTTTCTCTTTACTTTTTTTCCCCCTCTCCCCCCTTACACAATTTTCCCCCTTTTTTTAAAATTCCATTTTTCCCCCTCTTTTTTTTCTCTTTTTTCTTATTCTCTTAAAAAATTTCTCTCCTCCTTATCTAGTTAAAAAAATTTTCCCCGCAATATTTAAAAAAATTTTTCCCTCGTTTCCTGGCCTCTAAAACCCTTTTCCTTTCCTTTTTCCCCCCCTCCCTTTCTCCTCTCCCCACCCCCCTCTTCCTCCTTTCCCCTTAAAATTTCCCCCCTTTTTAAACTTTTACTTTTTTCTTTTTTTTCCGGGCTACCTTCCCCCTTCTTCCCTTTCCCTTTCCATTTCTCCTTTCTTTTTCTTTTTTCTTTTCCCCTTTTCCCCTTATTTTTTTCTCCTTTTATTTCTTCCTTTTTTCTTTCCATTTTTTCCCTTTTTTTTTTTAAAAACCCTTTTTTCTTTTCATTTGTTTTTTTTTCCTATTTTTTTTCTTTTTTTTTTTTTTTTTTTTTTTTTTTTTTTTTTAATTTTTTTTTTTTTTTTTTTTTTTTTTCTTTTTTTTTTTTTTTTTTTATTTTTTTTTTTTTTAAATTTTTTTTTTTTTTTTTTTTAAAAAAAAAAAAAAAAAAAAAAAAAAAAAAAAAAAAAAAAAATTTTTTCTTTCCCACCCTTCTTTTTTTCCCCCCTCCATTGCCCCCTTTTTTCCCCCTTTTCAAAAAATTTTTTTTTTTTTTCCTTTTCTGGGGGGGCCCCCCCCCTTTTCCCTTCCTCCCCCCCCCCCAAAAAAAAAAAAAATTTTGGGGGGGGGGGGAAAAAAAAAAAAAAAAAAACCCCCCCCCAAATCTTCTCCTTCCTCTTTCCCTGTTTTCTTCCCTTTTTTTCTTTTTTTTCCCCCCCTTTTTCCCCCCCCCCCCCCTTTCTTTTCCTCCTTTTCTCCCTTTTTCCCCCTTCCTCCTTTTTCCTCCCCTTTCTCCCTCTTCCCCTTTCCCCTTTCCCTCCTCCTCCTCCTCTTTTCCCCTTTTCCCTCCCCTCCCCTCACTCTTTCCCCCTTTTTCCCCTTCCTCCTTCTCCTCCCTTTCTCCCCCCCCCCTTTCCTTTTTTCCCTCTTTTTCCCCTTTTTTTTTCCCCCCCTTTTTTCCCCCTTCCCCTTTTCCTCCCCTTTTCCTCTTCCCCTTTTTTTTCCTCTCCCCCCCTTTTCCCCCTTTTTCCCTTTCCTCCCTCCCCCTTTTCCCCCTTTTCCCCTTTTTTTTTCTTCTATTTTTTTCCCCCTTTTTTTTTTTCTTTTTTTTTTTTTTTTTTTTTATTTTTCCCTTTTATTGGTTTTTTCCTTTTTTTCATTTTTTTTTTTTTTTTTTTTTTTCCCCTTTTTTTTTTTTTTTTTTAAAAAAAAAAAAAAAAAAAAAATTTTTTTTTTAAAAAAAAAAAAGGGGCCCCCCCTTTTTAAATCTTTTTTTTTTTTTTGTCTCTTTTTTTTTAAAAAAAAAAACCCCCCCCCTTTTTTCCCCCTTTTTAATTTTTTTTGGCCCCCTTTTTTTTTTTTTTCTTTTTCTTTTCTTTTTTTAAAAAAATTTTTTTTCCCCCCCCTTTTAAAAACTTTTCCCTTTTGTTTTTTTCTTTCCTCCTTTTTTTCCCCCTCCATTTTCTTCCCCCCCCTTTTTTTTTCCTTCTTTTCCTTTTTTTTTTTCCCCCCCCCCCCCCCCGGGGGGCCCCTTTTTTTTTCCAACCCCCCCCTTTTCCCCCTTTTCCTTTCCCTTCCCTTTTTCCCCCTCTTTTTCCCCCCACCCCCTTTTTTTTTTTTTCCCCCCCTTTTTTTCCCCTTTTTCCCCCCCTTTTTAATACAATTTACCCCAACCCCCGCCAGGAAAAAATCCCCATTCGGGGATGGCGCCCACCAAAAAACCAAAACCCCCCGACCGCAGGGGGGCCACCGCCGCTCCTGGCGGGACGCGCCGGGGAGCCACCTTCTTCTGTTGTTTATTTGTTGTCCAATAAAAAATTTGTTTTTTTTTAAAGGCAAAAAGGTTTTCCCCAAAAAAGAAAGTTTATTCACCCTTGATTCAATTGTGAAAAACCCTTTAAATGACATTAAACCCTAATAAAATTGAAACACTGTTAAAAAAAAACATGGAAAAAAAATTTGCATATAAAAAAACCCTGAATAAAAAGGAGGGAAAAAATTTTTTGATTTTTTTGGGTTTTTTGCCGGGGGAAGGGGTGGGGGGGGAGGGGTGAGAACCACTTTGGGGTTTGAAGTTTTGGTGAGAATATTCATACCATCATACACATACATACGCACGAATATATAGACACACACGCACATGAACTCGAACACACACACACACACACGCTCACAACCACGACACGCCTACGCACACGCCCACATATATTCATCTATTTTACCGATGTATTTTAATTTTGACTATTTTTATCTACGTTTTGTTTTTTTTTTTTTTTTTTTTTTTTTTTTATTATTTTTTTTTTTTTTTTTTTTTTTTTTTTTTTTGGGGGTTGTTTTGGGGGGGTTTTTTGGGGTTTTGGGGTTTTTTTTTTGTTTTTTTGTGGGGTGTTTTTTTGGTTTTTTGGGTTTTTTTAAATTTTTTTATTTTTTCAAATATTGTCACT
>NC_091558.1:44804852-44812352 GCF_042767895.1 Penaeus vannamei | reverse complement strand
GTTCCTTCTCAACAGATGCATCCACCACCTCCGTTGAAGGTGGAGCTTCCAAGGCAGAGACATCAGGATGCACAGGTTCAGGCATCTGGGTACTCGGAGGAGATACTGTCTTTGGTGCCTCCATAAGCACATCAGGATCCACAACTCTGATGCTGTTAACAACCTCTGGAGAGGTTCTCGGTTTGTCCACTGGGGTTATGGAAACAGAATTACTTGTAGTTTGCTGAGACTCTACCGGAATCACTTCGGCTGAGACCTCTGGTTCTGATTCAGAGGCTAGCTTTGGCTTTGGTCCTGGTGTGGCTGGCTCTGGGACATAATTCTTCAACTCTAAAAGTTTTGCTAAGCAGTCAAGCAACGGTGCATAATGGTCTTTTGGAACACACAGGCGGATTGCAGTCTGGGGAAGTGAAAAACATTAATTAATTT
Source organism: Penaeus vannamei (assembly GCF_042767895.1). Taxonomy (NCBI): domain Eukaryota; kingdom Metazoa; phylum Arthropoda; class Malacostraca; order Decapoda; family Penaeidae; genus Penaeus; species Penaeus vannamei. The sequence continues at coordinate 44,811,923 of NC_091558.1, read as the reverse complement.
TGTTAGCCCTTTTAAAAAATTACTATTGGTAAAATTACTTTAGTACAAGCTAAAAAACAGTTGCCTTTGTTTGTGTGTGTTACATCTTAAATATTACTAGACAATAGTAAATATTACTTAAATATTACTAGTTCAATATTTCAACATGCTGTTAACTGGTCTGGGTGTTCATTTATCTCTTGTGTGTCAAAATGATATAATCAAACATCAAACTTTGCATATGACTTGCTCTATAGTCGGTATAAACATAAGTTCAACATTTCCTCTTAACTCTAAAACAATAAATAACATAATTCTCACAAACATCATATGCATAAGGTACACACTACACAGTTTTTTCACTCTACTTATAACTTTTGCGGGACCTGGAAAAAAACCGAGATGAAATAACATGACCACACCTAATGAAACAGGATATATTCCTTATACATAATAATATGTATACACCCCTTTACAAACGTAATTATAAATAAAATAAAGCTCATCAACATTAGTAAGTTACTGTGCCCCTATATTGTCAACAAAAGAATACCTGTTGTTAAATTTCACAGAAGCAAAAGGAGAATAGATTTAAGAGAAACAAAAATTGGAACTCCGATGCTGCTCATAAACACCAGCCTATCACAGAAAAATCCACACACTTGCCTTCAGTTTGTCCCAATATGTAAATCTGTCTTGGAAAATATCTGTGAAAACGACAGAATCTGGAGAGTCTTTGTAGAATCGTACGGTGTCCCGCTGTACAGAAAAGAAAAATCCTCCTTTGAATAAAGAAAATATATGGATTCTTCAACTATCTCAACCTAATAAAATACTACAAAACCAAAATTTCCATGAATCTACAGTTGAATTTCTAAAGAAATACCAGATACATTTATAACACAAAATAACAACAATGCGTACTTTATTCATTCTAGTTATGATCATAAACAAACTTTACGCCAACTTCTTATGCTTACAACTATACAAAAGACCCCATACCAATCAAAGCTTTATCTACCTCTTTGAGTGAGGGACTGATGACAAATACTAAACCTCACATATAATTAAACCAACTCCCTCACTCTCTGCCTCTCATTTTAAAACACAAGCACACTATAACATCATTTTCAATTCATTAATGTAATACCACATGATAGAGAGCCTCCTTGGGAATAAAGGCATCTTGTACAATGGTAAACTGGATACTCATGGGCCTTCCATATTCTTGCGGTTTGTGCTCTGGAGGTGGCATCACCCAGAAGCCACTTGCACTCATACCCTGTCCTCCTCCTCGTACATAAGGGGCTATGGAAAGTCAAATAAAATAAAACTTATTTATCTTAGTTTTTTCCTGATAATCTTTAGAGCATGTTAGTATTTAACAAGGAGTTTAAAGACATTCACTACCATTAAAAATTATTTCACGCAACATTTCTCAAATGAGTACAGAATATGCAACATATGATTCCAAATGTTGCACATCATCTATAAACAAGTATATATTCAAATAATGATGGCAAACAGTATACTTACATACAATAATGCCTATACAAGGTGTATAGCTTGCATCATTTGAACCTTTCATCTTCATCTCATACTCCAGCTGAGAATCAATATCCCGCAAGCTCGGCAATGGTGGTGAAAATGGATGTGTGTGGTACCTAAAAGCAATAAGCACAAAATTTAATGATAAGAAAAAATAGTTGAATTCTAAATGCAACCCTCCAATTCAACAGAGTGATTCTCCCTTGGCCTAATTCCTGAAATTGTAACATTATAGCCACTCAAGCAGAATGATTCCCCTGCAACAATGCACCTCCAAGTGCTGCTGAGGGTTAATCCTCATTTATATATCTCCCAGACTCACTGATTAATAATAGCTGAAACAGACCCATCCAAAGCTACGTGTCGTCACACTGACACTATAAGCATATCTTTGAATAGCAGGGATCCCCTGTATATCACAGAGATTGGACACTTCTGATGAAATTCACCATAATATAGCTGTTCTTGAGGAAGAAATGGAAAGAACAGTACTTATTCCTGAAGCTACCTACCATCCAACTAATGAGAGATTCAATTTCTCCATTTCTGCATACAGCGCTTGCTCCACTGCACGACCCTTTTCCCCGTCACCCAGACGACATCTGACTGGCATGGCATGAGAAACAATCAAATCTGAAATAAACATTGTAAAACTGATTGAAAAACTGCTTTGCCTGAAACGAGTTCCCACAACCATAACAACCTTTTCATACATGTCTCCAGTCCATTCCAAGAACACAGAAGACTTACTATGGTTAGTGACATCCCACTGTCCAGCCAGGTAGCCAACTACCTCAGAAGTAGTCAGGTGGGCATGAATGTCTATCATAGCCATTGCCGATGAAGACATGGTCACAGTAAAAGGCTGCATTCGACCAATGGATTGGAAGGATGTCAGCTCGACCATTGTATTCATGTCACTAGGAAAGAAAAAATACATATAAATAAATGAAAAAAGCTTACGAAGTTTATTCACAAAATCCTATATTCAAACATTTCAAAATCTTTAGGAGGGAAGAAAGCTATCCACATATTCTAGCTACTCCACCCATCCCACCCCACACCCTTGAAAAAAATTAACGTCAGTTTCAGAAATCATAAAACTACAGAGATAATAATAAATACTCACTGGTTCGGATGCCTGTTCCCAATGAGCTCAAACTCAACAATCTCCTGCTCATGAGGACCATCGCTGTCACTGTCCGTCATCTCTTCTTCATCTGCAAGAAAACAAATGAATCAAGGTAAAGCAAGGGGGGGAGGGGAGAGAGAGAGAGAGAGAGAGAGAGAGAGAGAGAGAGAGAGAGAGAGAGAGAGAGAGAGAGAGAGAGAGAGAGATAGAGAGAGAGTGTGTGTGTGTGTGTGTGTGTGTGTGTGTGTGTGTGTGTGTGTGTGTGTGTGTGTGTGTGTGTGTGTGTGTGTGTGTGTGTGTGAGAGTACTTTATATCACCAGACATGTGACACCTATTCAGGACCATAGCCGCCAGGCATAGCAATTATAGAATACATAAAATAAAAAAAACAGAAAAAAACAGTCTAATTTCCTCTTAGTCTCCATGGAAAATTAGAAATTATAACTGAATGTGTAATTTGAAAAATGTGTGTCCCTTATCAAAAAAATCTTAATCTTCTATATACCACCAAATTGTTGAAATAAAAAAATTATTCACATCCTCTACATTCAAAATATTTTCACTAAACTCTATATTTGCTATAAAAGGAAATAACTCATCAGTCTGGTTTACTTAATTTAGTTAAAATTTGTTACAGATATCTCCTCCTGTGCAATTCATCATAAATTACATAAATTCTTATTAGCCTCCACTTTAAATTTCACATCATCTTCACCTTGCAACATATATTATGAATCATATACTGTGTAGTTCAGTCGGAAACATTAGGTACAAATTACTATAAATCCCATTAATATGATAAGAACTTTCACTGTTCAAGAAGGGGGTCACAGTAATATGTGAAAACAAATGCACATTCTACATCAGTTAACTAACTTATAATACAATAAGTAAAAGATATAGTGAGGCTTCAGTAAGGAATCAGTATAACATTATTCAAACTGACTCAAGTTTAAGTTTCATTACTAGTTAGGTTGTTAGGAAAGACAAACTTATTAATCCCTTTATCAAATAGATATTAAACAAATATGAAACAATTGGGCATCTTTAATACAGATACTCAACTCAAAGATAGATACATGTAAAAATTTCTCACCCAATGCCTCGCCTTCCTTCTCAAATTCAATCCTCTTCTGCCTGTACCAATTGTTCTTGTAGGAATCTAGCTTCTTCCCTCGGTAGCGAACCTGCAGAGCAATTAATGAGAAAAAAAATTAATACATATCAAGAAAGGAAGAATGGAGGACAAGATGAAAAGGCAATAATGGAGGAAAAGAAGAGAATGAATGAAAGGAGGGAAGGATGAAAAAGGAAATTACAGAGGGAAAGAGGAAAAATTAAATAATGGAGGGAAAGACAAAAAAGGAAATAAAGGAGGGAAAGAGGAAATAGGAAATAATGGGAGGGAAGGATGAAAAAGAAATTACTGAAGGGATAGAGGAAAAAATATAGAGGAGGGAGAAGGGAAAGGATAGCAAGGAGGGAAAAAGAGAAGGAAAGAAGAAAGAAAAGCAGAAATGCAGGACAGAGAGGATATAGGAAAGCAAAGTGGAATCACTCCTTTTGCTAACTTACCAACACACATCCAACCAAGCCCTCCTTATTGGAAAGAAGAATTTACGAAACGATAAAATTTAATCCTGATACCTCCCTTGAACAAACGAGACCCACCTGCTAGGATAGGCCAAAAATTACAATCCTCTATCCACTAGCTTACAGATCCCCAACCACAGTCAAAATTATCCACTCGGGATGGAGCAGACCTACCACTAGCATGGGTATCTAAACATACAATAATCCATCACAACTTACAGACGCCCAGCCGCAGCCCGACTTCTTATCTGGATTGACTATCTTCTTGCAATAAATGGCCCACGCACTTGGTGTTCCGAAGATCTTGCTTGTCTCCTGGGACTTGATTCTCCCATCGGGCAGCAAGTCTCCTTTGAACTTGTTACCCTAAAAAAGTACAGTATGCATGTATTTACTGAGAGAAAATAATATTAAAAAAAAGGAGACATATGATGCTACTTTCATTGTGCATGACGCTGCTTCTATTTTACTAATTATTATTAATTATAATTATTAATTAATAATTATAATTAATAACTAATTATTAATAATTATCTAACCCATTATATATTAGTTATGAATTCCGAAACTTTTGTTAAAATGCATTTTAACGATCTTACAAAGGTCTTATGGATCTATGTGTGTATATCTTGTTTGTGTGTGTGTGTTTGTGTGTTTGTTTGTGTGTGTGTTTGTTTGTTTGTTTGTGTGTGTGTTTGTTTGTTTGTGTGTGTGTTTGTTTGTATGTATTTGTGTGTGTTTTTGTTTGTTTCTTTGCGTGTGTGTGGTTATGTGTGTGTGCGTTTGTGTGTGTTTGTGTGTGTGTGTTTATGTGTGTGTGTTTGTGTGTTTGTGTGTTTGTTTGTGTTTGTTTGTGTGTGTTTGTTTGTGTGTGTGTTTGTTTATTTGTGCGTTTGTGTGTGCATGTGTTTGTGTACATGTGCGTGTCAAATGTATATAATATTCATTACAAACCCAACTGAATGAGTATGGGAAAAGGTGTACTGCACATCTACATAATATTTACAAATGCACCAACAGTTTCAACAAGAGAGTAAGATCAGACTGATATAAGGAGCCATATTAACGGGACAGCTAGGTCAGGATCTGCTATCTTTCAAAGAAAATCACAATAAGTGAAGCTTGTTTTATAGAAGATAATTTAGCTCTTCTAAAAACACATAAAAAGGTACCTGAAAAACAAAATGCTTGTAAGGACTCAACGCTAACCATATCAACCCTTAGCATTTTAAAATCTCAGGTTGGTGAGGGATTTACAATTGGGTATCAATTGCACTGCTTCGTTTTGAGTAGTTGGTCACTGAACATGCTTTCTAATACCCTGACATAGGGGCATGTGGCTTGATAGCTTTTACGTGCCCTAAATGACCCATCAAAACAAGGTTCTTCACAAGTTATGAGAAAAAAACCCTGTTAAGACAAGGAACATAAGAATAGATGCAGAAGTTAGCAAGTGCACTCAAATCACCGGCAACACATCAGTGAATCTGACCATGTGAGGACGCCTCTTTCTTTCTCTCTCTCTCTCTCTCTCTCTCTGTGGAACTGACTCCTTATGGTATGAGTGGGCATAGGTCTAGTGTGAATGGTCTCGGTGGGGCCAACCACAACCTTACCAGATAGTTGATGGTCATAAGTCCCTCGCCAGGCTGTAAGACCCGCTCCTTCACAAGAGTCTTCAAGGTCAGACCTCTGCCCGTGCTCCTACCATGAGTCACCTCCTCAACCTCTTCTTCCTCCTCTTCTTCATCTACTTCCTCGTCCTCATCTACCTCATCCTCTTCCTCTTCCTCCTCATCAATCTCTTCTACCTCATCTTCAATCTGGATTTCTTCATGAGTAGAAGGCTCAACTGACATCTTTAAGCTTGCAACTGAATTAGTATTTTTTATCTTTCAACGCCTGAAAATCATTACAACATTAAATTCCCGATGATTTGGCTGGATGTCCGTCGGTGTAGGGTAACGTGGACTGCTGCTCTATTTCACCCCACACAAAAGGTAGAACAAAAGGACACCCCAGAGGAGGATCACAGGCAAAATGTAAAAACCATTAAAAAGCCATTCCAAAATAACAAAAGCTTGATGTTGATCTCCAACTACTCAAAAGGAAACAGAAAACAAAATCCCAACACAACAGCCAAATCAATTGTAAAATAGTGAAACATATCAGGGAATTAATGGGCAATGATATCACACTTGTAAGCATACCAAAACTGCATTCTTTGCACAACTGCAAAAAGCCTCACCCCAAATCAGTTCTCCTTTATACTAACAATATATCATATAATAATAAAATGCAAAAAATGGACTCGTACAACATTCATCTCTATTTACATGCCTTCCCCTTGTCATTTTTAACAATGGGTATCACAACTGTGGTCCATATTCCATATATCATCTACAGAGAAAAGGATAAAACACACAATTTATCTCAAATTTTATCAGCCTTTATACATGCCCAACTATGAAAAGTGCATGACAAAACAAAGTACGGACAAAATCAGGTGCATTGACATTTTGCATAAGAACATAAATCAAATAACATAATAACAACAACAACAAAAAATCACAAGAACAGGATAAAAGATTTCTTGTACTTTTTATTATAAATGTTTTTATCTAATTACAAAATTCAAAACATATATACTTGACATAAAATTAAACAAATAACAGAAGGGTTCAGCTACCAGATATTTCAAACTCAGTATGTAGGTACAACATCCATATTTCAGCTGATGTCACAAACACAAGACTATTCGGAAAAAGATAAAAATCAGTTATGGAGAAAAGCATTTTAAGCACCACAGTCCCAAAAT
>NC_091558.1:44794852-44799852 GCF_042767895.1 Penaeus vannamei | reverse complement strand
TACAAAAAGAGAATCTATTCAACTCTCACTAAAAAAATCTTGTATATCTTATACACATCATATTCAGGGGAAAAAAAAAAAACTTAACTAGCTTCACCACAATCTATCCGTCTCTCAACAAAATTAACAGAAAATACCAAAATGAAATACAGCCGCAGTCTTACAGGAGGATAGGAAAAAATTGCTGGGTAGCTATCCAGTCCTTTAGGTGGAGACAACGATTCCTGGGGATGGTGGTAGCCAGCACCTTGGTAGTCCTCCACTCCTGCGGCCTCAAATACCAGACACACACTAGCAGCATCACTCCGCCGCTGAAAGCTCTGGATTCTGGGAAATAAAAAAGTTGCAAATTATAAGAAAAGAATCTAATCTACTGCCTCTGTGAAGTGTAATATAAATGCACCAGTTAGTTGATCCTTATCTCCATAGCCTTTAGAACACCAAAAAGAATGACTTTAAATAAATCTTAGTCATAATGAAAAAAAAAAAATCACAAATTTTACCAACAAGAAAAATAAGGGATAGTAAGAAGTAAAAAAAGAGTGAGACATGAATAAAAGGAACGAGAAAAACAAAAAATAGAAATGGACAAAGAGGAAAAGGCGAGGAACAAGAAAACTAAACGAAAAACAAAAAGAAAGTAACACTTACTTTGAAACATAGTCACATGCTTGCCCCTGCCGAGAAATGAGCCCCTTCATATCCGCAGGGGAACTCTGTGCTGCCAAAGTCTCATGGAAATAGAGTGAATACTTTGACACAAAAGCTGCTTTTGCTTGCCACAGCCACTGATATAATGGTGGAAGAGGAGATGATTTGAGGAAATTGGAACCAAAACCATATTTCTTTGTCTGTAATGGTAAAAAAAAGAGAATCAGGATAACCATTTTTTCATACTTCACATGGCATGTAAATAAATACCATGGCCACTGTTAACACTATTCCTTGATATTTAGAAATATTCTCTTTTTACCTTAAATTGCTAATAGCAATATTTAGAACATTATAATAAGCATAATGTCTATAACAATAAAAAAGCATCACTACTAATAACATTAATAAAAAAACGACTACTACCCAAAAACTCAATTGGTGACTGTGTACTTGTGGAGCACATTTCACAAAACAAAACTACAATGAACATCATATTTTCCTTGCAGCAACGGGTTACGAAAAAAAAAACTTCAAATACCAAATAGGAAAGTTTCAAGGTGATAATGACAATTTACATTCCCTTTCCTCTGAATAAGGTTAAATTAAGGACATTAGCATGTTTACACATAAAAAAAATAAAATCTGAAGTAGTTGGAATGTAAGGAAAAATCCCCTAAACCCTAGCATATTCTTTTAGTATTATAACTATTACAAATTCTTTTCATCAGCCAATAATAATGCATCAGCCATACTTCACTTCTAATTGACATGATAAAAGAACAACTAACTGATTACTAAGTGATCACACCCTACCTCTTTTGACTGTACAACAGCATGCCATGTATTCAGTTTCGTGTGTGCATCATGGAGGTGGAGGAGCGAAGGGAAAAACCTCCAAAACTGCATCTCAATTTGACTTCTGAGCAGATGCATAAGGATGTCACATTCATATCTGTTTGGAATAGCAGCTTCTGTATGATCATGCTAACATATTCAATTTCATGACACACAAAGCTTTGGATAAATTATTTGCATTGCATACTTCTACATTGCAAAAGATCAGAGGATAGTTGAACTCCAACATGTTATCTATAAATACTATTCTCATTCATTCCATAAAGCATTTTTATACACTCTTGAAGACATAAGCTCCCCTCAAGAAAAAGACTGTGCTTACATACGTAAAACTTGTTTTCAGAGGTGTCAGCAAAGGATGATGGAAATTTCTGCTGTTGTTCATGCTAATGTCAGTCACATGTGCCAGCAATTCGTCAAAATTCATCAGCCGATCCATGGACGACCCAACCATCCGTTCATAGCTAGTATATGCTGTTAAGGAACTACAGCTGTAAATTTTAATAAGATGACTTCAAGAAACTAACTTCAACAAATTACATCAATGAGTATACTTTGCTGGTTATGGTAAGCTGAATTTGAAAACTCCATAAAAAGATTCTAAGTACTGAATCAATGCCATGGAAAGGATACAACGCAATCATCTGTAGTCGAGCTTTAGTAAAGAGCACAAGATGTGAACATATATGCTCCAGAAGGCCATCTGAGACAGGGCTCCCAGGGTTTCCTAGGTTTCCAGGGTTTCCGAGGCTACCAGGGCTGCCTGGACTTCCAGGATTTGCCGTTTCATTTCCAGCATTGTTGCCATTGCTGGTTTTGGCATTACTGCATCTAGCATTACTGCCCCTGATGTTACTAGTCTCAAAGTTTCTCTTCTCTAATTCACCAAACTCTATGCTCAGAGACTCAAAGTTTGCTCGAACAGAACTCTGCAATAAAGACAGAAATTACATACTTCTAATTTGTTTGTGATCTTTAAATGCTCGTAAAAATAAATAAATGAGAAATGAGAAACCTATCTGCAAGAAATCAATATCACATAATAAGCAAACTCCCAATAAACAGGATTCTGTCAATACTGCAGGATTTCATAATGTACTGAAAACAATCATGGTAAGAGGAAAGCAGATAATGTTGAATATTCATCAATATACAATTATGAAGATGAAACAGCAAACATATTCATCTTTCTACAAGATATTGTTGCTGAAAGTTTACCTCTTTCCTTAGAAATCCTTTGCTAGTAAGAAAGGAAAGGTTCATATAGAGTTTCTCTGCTATGGCCAACTGTGCGATACAAGTTAGTAACGACTGCCACATGGAAGACCCAACACCTCTACTCATGTCACGCTCCTTTTCCTGTAAACAGTGAAAAGTACATAAAAGGTTAAACTTTACATTACTAAATATAATGGTGGCCCATTATGGTGTCATGATGATAATGAATAAGGTGAATCTCATTGCTCTTGGAAATGATGGATATGTTCATACAATTTGGAAGATGTATCAGTTCTTTCTGGAAAATAAATAACAAAATGGTGCATACAATTTTTCCTAAGCACTTTTCAGAAGTTATTTTCTTCTGGAGTCCCTGCAAGTAAAAGTATGCATAAATACAAGTAATAAAACAATATCATTTGCTCAGAGGTAAAGTTGATACATCATAAAACACTACTGTATTCTAATCGTAAGTTACTTTTGATCATTTTCCTAAATTTGACCGTCCATCAATTTCACATCTTCCCTTTTTGTGTCTTATTGCCATATTCCTTCCATCATATTTAATCTCTCCTCTCCTCTCCTTTCCTCTCCATCCAAATATCTTTAGCTTTTCTTTCACATTCAATTTCTCAAAAGAATAATCAACATTACACTTACTGCCTGATCTTTAGCCTTATCGAAGTTGAAGTTAGTGAAATGGAGCATCAAGGCTTGCAAAACCATCTCTTCATGGTCAGACTGGTGCGTGGAGGCCATTTCAGCAACTTCTGAAAAATATGGGCAATTAGCAGGATTCCTTCACATGTCAGATTTAATCCCTTGAGCCTTCTGTGAGAACTGGGGGCGTAATCTTAGTTCAGTGTTACCCAAACATCATTCAGAGTAACCCAACTCAATTCAGTGTGGCCTAACTTAGTTTAATTCAGTGTAGCTATCGAAATTCAACGTAACCTAATACTATTAAGTGCAAGTATAACCTAATATAACTCACTGTAACCAAACTTAATTCAAAGTCCCCTAACTTAATCTACTGTAACTTGAAGCAGTGTAACCTAACTCAATTCCATAGAACTTAATTTAATTCAATGTAATAAAGACTTAATCAATTCCAGTTTCCAAACCCAACTCTAATCTAACATCTTTTCTTAACTTTTAAGAAACTATTATTCCTATGGCTTGAGTTACTGGATGTGTTTTAATCCATATTTTTGATACTAACACGCTTATTTATCCACCCTTGGCTAATTACATGTATAGAGATAAAATTAGTAATGTTCTAGCATTACGCAGCCATCCGACCTCATACTTATAAATTCTTGTTTCCATTATTGACAGTGTAATAGCATGATCTGTTCTTTTCCATCACTAATGATATAAATGAAAGTATCGGTAACTGTTTACGAAGTGACTGCAGCCCTTCCAGACTGAGTCCCTTTTACTCAGGCCACTCCCTGAAATCCACAAACATCGCCACAGAAAACAAAAACCTTCCTAACTCGAGAACGTCACCCCTTGGACCTCACTCAATCGCCATGGACTTCCTCTCCAGGCAGCACTTGTCAACACCTATTTCCTTAATTCTGACGATATTTTTAACCTACGCATATCATTTCACGTATTAGCAAGTATGTTTTTTTTTTTCCCATTCTTTACGACAGTGTCAATAGATTTTTCCTATCTCATGTAAAAGTGTACCAAGTATTATATGTTGCGCAATTTTCTTATTATCAACAAGCAACAGAAACACCATAAAGAGTCTTATTTCATCACTCTATCCACTACATGCAAAGTTTGTCTTATACCATACAGTAACCTAAAACTGGCTATGTACCCTGGAACCAATATACATTAAAGATACACATAAATAACACATAATTATCATGAAATAAAACATTAACTATATATACATCACAGTCGCTCTCCATATTACACACACACCTCCAACATTACCAAATAGAAACTAACAAATATCAAAATAAAACAATGCCAAACACCCTTTGACCTCAACATTACAAAACACGAATCAAAAAACCCCGATGGTGACCTTTGACCTCGCATTTCCAGGGCAAAATACTGCACATTATGGCTCTCTCTCTCGATTTAACACACTGTCTCCTCTCTTCTCCTCAAGCTTCATCTACACCTTATTCTTAACACTCACCAATCTTAATTAACACCTTTTGTGAAATTCTACAAAGGTATCGATCGATTATCTTTTTAAAACATGAGAAAAGTTTAAGAATTAAAAAAGGAAATAATCTACATTTCCT